>NW_026916182.1:0-2500 GCF_034315485.1 Pezoporus occidentalis
TCTAGATATATAGGAAAACACAGTAAACGTAACAAAGTGAGCAAAATAAAGTATGTTCAAGAGCATTCTAATGACCCACAGAGGTTCTCAACCCCAACCCTAACCCTAACCCTAACCCTAACCCTAACCCATTTCTCCCCTGTAACTGTAACAAAGTGAGTGCAACACTATATATATAGATATATAGGAAAACACAGTAAATGTAACAAAGTGAGCAAAATAAAGCATGTTCAAGAGCATTCTAATGACCCACAGAGGTACTCAACCCTAACCCTAACCCTAACCCTAACACTAACCCTAACCCATTTCTCCCCTGTAACTGTAACAAAGTGAGTGTAATACTATATGTATATATATATACAGGAAAACAGAGGAAACGTAACAAAGTGAGCAAAATAAAACATGTTCAAGAGCATTCTAATGACCCACAGAGGTTCTCAACCCTAACCCTAACCCTAACCCTAACCCTAACCCTAACCCTAAACCTAACCCTAACCCTAACCCATTTCTCCCCTGTAACTGTAACAAAGTGAGTGTAATACTATATGTATATATATATACAGGAAAACAGAGGAAACGTAACAAAGTGATCAAAATAAAGCATGTTCAAGAGGATTCTAATGACCCACAGAGGTTCTCAACCCTAACCCTAACCCTAACCCTAACCCTAACCCTAACCGTAAACCTAACCCTACCCCATTTCTCCCCTCTAACTGTAACAAAGCGAGTGTAATACTATATATATAGATATATAGGAAAACACAGTAAACGTAACAAAGTGAGCAAAATAAAGTATGTTCAAGAGCATTCTAATGACCCACAGAGGTTCTCAACCCCAACCCTAACCCTAACCCTAACCCTAACCCTAACCCATTTCTCCCCTGTAACTGTAACAAAGTGAGTGCAACACTATATATATAGATATATAGGAAAACACAGTAAATGTAACAAAGTGAGCAAAATAAAGCATGTTCAAGAGCATTCTAATGACCCACAGAGGTACTCAACCCTAACCCTAACCCTAACCCTAACACTAACCCTAACCCATTTCTCCCCTGTAACTGTAACAAAGTGAGTGTAATACTATATGTATATATATATACAGGAAAACAGAGGAAACGTAACAAAGTGAGCAAAATAAAACATGTTCAAGAGCATTCTAATGACCCACAGAGGTTCTCAACCCTAACCCTAACCCTAACCCTAACCCTAACCCTAACCCTAACCCTAAACCTAACCCTAACCCTAACCCATTTCTCCCCTGTAACTGTAACAAAGTGAGTGTAATACTATATGTATATATATATACAGGAAAACAGAGGAAACGTAACAAAGTGATCAAAATAAAGCATGTTCAAGAGGATTCTAATGACCCACAGAGGTTCTCAACCCTAACCCTAACCCTAACCCTAACCCTAACCCTAACCGTAAACCTAACCCTACCCCATTTCTCCCCTCTAACTGTAACAAAGCGAGTGTAATACTATATATCTAGATATATAGGAAAACACAGTAAACGTAACAAAGTGAGCAAAATAAAGTATGTTCAAGAGCATTCTAATGACCCACAGAGGTTCTCAACCCCAACCCTAACCCTAACCCTAACCCTAACCCTAACCCATTTCTCCCCTGTAACTGTAACAAAGTGAGTGCAACACTATATATATAGATATATAGGAAAACACAGTAAATGTAACAAAGTGAGCAAAATAAAGCATGTTCAAGAGCATTCTAATGACCCACAGAGGTACTCAACCCTAACCCTAACCCTAACCCTAACCCTAACACTAACCCTAACCCATTTCTCCCCTGTAACTGTAACAAAGTGAGTGTAATACTATATGTATATATATATACAGGAAAACAGAGGAAACGTAACAAAGTGAGCAAAATAAAACATGTTCAAGAGCATTCTAATGACCCACAGAGGTTCAACCCTCAACCCTAACCCTAACCCTAACCCTAACCCTAACCCTAAACCTAACCCTAACCCTAACCCATTTCTCCCCTGTAACTGTAACAAAGTGAGTGTAATACTATATGTATATATATATACAGGAAAACAGAGGAAACGTAACAAAGTGATCAAAATAAAGCATGTTCAAGAGGATTCTAATGACCCACAGAGGTTCTCAACCCTAACCCTAACCCTAACCCTAACCCTAACCCTAACCGTAAACCTAACCCTACCCCATTTCTCCCCTCTAACTGTAACAAAGCGAGTGTAATACTATATATCTAGATATATAGGAAAACACAGTAAACGTAACAAAGTGAGCAAAATAAAGTATGTTCAAGAGCATTCTAATGACCCACAGAGGTTCTCAACCCCAACCCTAACCCTAACCCTAACCCTAACCCTAACCCATTTCTCCCCTGTAACTGTAACAAAGTGAGTGCAACACTATATATATAGATATATAGGAAAACACAGTAAATGTAACAAAGTGAGCAAAATAAAGCATGTTCAAGAGCATTCTAATGACCCACAGAGGTACTC
>NW_026916182.1:7500-18626 GCF_034315485.1 Pezoporus occidentalis
CAGAGGTACTTAACCCTAACCCTAACCCTAACCCTAACACTAACCCTAACCCATTTCTCCCCTGTAACTGTAACAAAGTGAGTGTAATACTATATGTATATATATATACAGGAAAACAGAGGAAACGTAACAAAGTGAGCAAAATAAAACATGTTCAAGAGCATTCTAATGACCCACAGAGGTTCTCAACCCTAACCCTAACCCTAACCCTAACCCTAACCCTAAACCTAACCCTAACCCTAACCCATTTCTCCCCTGTAACTGTAACAAAGTGAGTGTAATACTATATGTATATATATATACAGGAAAACAGAGGAAACGTAACAAAGTGATCAAAATAAAGCATGTTCAAGAGGATTCTAATGACCCACAGAGGTTCTCAACCCTAACCCTAACCCTAACCCTAACCCTAACCGTAAACCCTAACCCTACCCCATTTCTCCCCTCTAACTGTAACAAAGCGAGTGTAATACTATATATCTAGATATATAGGAAAACACAGTAAACGTAACAAAGTGAGCAAAATAAAGTATGTTCAAGAGCATTCTAATGACCCACAGAGGTTCTCAACCCCAACCCTAACCCTAACCCTAACCCTAACCCTAACCCATTTCTCCCCTGTAACTGTAACAAAGTGAGTGCAACACTATATATATAGATATATAGGAAAACACAGTAAATGTAACAAAGTGAGCAAAATAAAGCATGTTCAAGAGCATTCTAATGACCCACAGAGGTACTCAACCCTAACCCTAACCCTAACCCTAACCCTAACACTAACCCTAACCCATTTCTCCCCTGTAACTGTAACAAAGTGAGTGTAATACTATATGTATATATATATACAGGAAAACAGAGGAAACGTAACAAAGTGAGCAAAATAAAACATGTTCAAGAGCATTCTAATGACCCACAGAGGTTCTCAACCCTAACCCTAACCCTAACCCTAACCCTAACCCTAACCCTAAACCTAACCCTAACCCTAACCCATTTCTCCCCTGTAACTGTAACAAAGTGAGTGTAATACTATATGTATATATATATACAGGAAAACAGAGGAAACGTAACAAAGTGATCAAAATAAAGCATGTTCAAGAGGATTCTAATGACCCACAGAGGTTCTCAACCCTAACCCTAACCCTAACCCTAACCCTAACCCTAACCCTAACCGTAAACCTAACCCTACCCCATTTCTCCCCTCTAACTGTAACAAAGCGAGTGTAATACTATATATCTAGATATATAGGAAAACACAGTAAACGTAACAAAGTGAGCAAAATAAAGTATGTTCAAGAGCATTCTAATGACCCACAGAGGTTCTCAACCCCAACCCTAACCCTAACCCTAACCCTAACCCTAACCCATTTCTCCCCTGTAACTGTAACAAAGTGAGTGCAACACTATATATATAGATATATAGGAAAACACAGTAAATGTAACAAAGTGAGCAAAATAAAGCATGTTCAAGAGCATTCTAATGACCCACAGAGGTACTCAACCCTAACCCTAACCCTAACCCTAACCCTAACACTAACCCTAACCCATTTCTCCCCTGTAACTGTAACAAAGTGAGTGTAATACTATATGTATATATATATACAGGAAAACAGAGGAAACGTAACAAAGTGAGCAAAATAAAACATGTTCAAGAGCATTCTAATGACCCACAGAGGTTCTCTAACCCTAACCCTAACCCTAACCCTAACCCTAACCCTAACCCTAAACCTAACCCTAACCCTAACCCATTTCTCCCCTGTAACTGTAACAAAGTGAGTGTAATACTATATGTATATATATATACAGGAAAACAGAGGAAACGTAACAAAGTGATCAAAATAAAGCATGTTCAAGAGGATTCTAATGACCCACAGAGGTTCTCAACCCTAACCCTAACCCTAACCCTAACCCTAACCCTAACCGTAAACCTAACCCTACCCCATTTCTCCCCTCTAACTGTAACAAAGCGAGTGTAATACTATATATCTAGATATATAGGAAAACACAGTAAACGTAACAAAGTGAGCAAAATAAAGTATGTTCAAGAGCATTCTAATGACCCACAGAGGTTCTCAACCCCAACCCTAACCCTAACCCTAACCCTAACCCTAACCCATTTCTCCCCTGTAACTGTAACAAAGTGAGTGCAACACTATATATATAGATATATAGGAAAACACAGTAAATGTAACAAAGTGAGCAAAATAAAGCATGTTCAAGAGCATTCTAATGACCCACAGAGGTACTCAACCCTAACCCTAACCCTAACCCTAACACTAACCCTAACCCATTTCTCCCCTGTAACTGTAACAAAGTGAGTGTAATACTATATGTATATATATATACAGGAAAACAGAGGAAACGTAACAAAGTGAGCAAAATAAAACATGTTCAAGAGCATTCTAATGACCCACAGAGGTTCTCAACCCTAACCCTAACCCTAACCCTAACCCTAACCCTAACCCTAAAACCTAACCCTAACCCTAACCCATTTCTCCCCTGTAACTGTAACAAAGTGAGTGTAATACTATATGTATATATATATACAGGAAAACAGAGGAAACGTAACAAAGTGATCAAAATAAAGCATGTTCAAGAGGATTCTAATGACCCACAGAGGTTCTCAACCCTAACCCTAACCCTAACCCTAACCCTAACCCTAACCGTAAACCTAACCCTACCCCATTTCTCCCCTCTAACTGTAACAAAGCGAGTGTAATACTATATATCTAGATATATAGGAAAACACAGTAAACGTAACAAAGTGAGCAAAATAAAGTATGTTCAAGAGCATTCTAATGACCCACAGAGGTTCTCAACCCCAACCCTAACCCTAACCCTAACCCTAACCCTAACCCATTTCTCCCCTGTAACTGTAACAAAGTGAGTGCAACACTATATATATAGATATATAGGAAAACACAGTAAATGTAACAAAGTGAGCAAAATAAAGCATGTTCAAGAGCATTCTAATGACCCACAGAGGTACTCAACCCTAACCCTAACCCTAACCCTAACCCTAACACTAACCCTAACCCATTTCTCCCCTGTAACTGTAACAAAGTGAGTGTAATACTATATGTATATATATATACAGGAAAACAGAGGAAACGTAACAAAGTGAGCAAAATAAAACATGTTCAAGAGCATTCTAATGACCCACAGAGGTTCTCAACCCAAACCCTAACCCTAACCCTAACCCTAACCCTAAACCTAACCCTAACCCTAACCCATTTCTCCCCTGTAACTGTAACAAAGTGAGTGTAATACTATATGTATATATATATACAGGAAAACAGAGGAAACGTAACAAAGTGATCAAAATAAAGCATGTTCAAGAGGATTCTAATGACCCACAGAGGTTCTCAACCCTAACCCTAACCCTAACCCTAACCCTAACCCTAACCCTAACCTAACCCTAACCCTACCCCATTTCTCCCCTCTAACTGTAACAAAGCGAGTGTAATACTATATATATAGATATATAGGAAAACACAGTAAACGTAACAAAGTGAGCAAAATAAAGTATGTTCAAGAGCATTCTAATGACCCACAGAGGTTCTCAACCCCAACCCTAACCCTAACCCTAACCCTAACCCTAACCCATTTCTCCCCTGTAACTGTAACAAAGTGAGTGCAACACTATATATATAGATATATAGGAAAACACAGTAAATGTAACAAAGTGAGCAAAATAAAGCATGTTCAAGAGCATTCTAATGACCCACAGAGGTACTCAACCCTAACCCTAACCCTAACCCTAACCCTAACACTAACCCTAACCCATTTCTCCCCTGTAACTGTAACAAAGTGAGTGTAATACTATATGTATATATATATACAGGAAAACAGAGGAAACGTAACAAAGTGAGCAAAATAAAACATGTTCAAGAGCATTCTAATGACCCACAGAGGTCAACCCTAACCCTAACCCTAACCCTAACCCTAACCCTAAACCCTAACCCTAACCCTAACCCATTTCTCCCCTGTAACTGTAACAAAGTGAGTGTAATACTATATGTATATATATATACAGGAAAACAGAGGAAACGTAACAAAGTGATCAAAATAAAGCATGTTCAAGAGGATTCTAATGACCCACAGAGGTTCTCAACCCTAACCCTAACCCTAACCCTAACCCTAACCCTAACCCTAACCTAACCCTAACCCTACCCCATTTCTCCCCTCTAACTGTAACAAAGTGAGTGTAATACTATATATATATATATATAGGAAAACACAGTAAACGTAACAAAGTGAGCAAAATAAAGTATGTTCAAGAGCATTCTAATGACCCACAGAGGTTCTCAACCCCTAACCCTAACCCTAACCCTAACCCTAACCCTAACCCATTTCTCCCCTGTAACTGTAACAAAGTGAGTGCAACACTATATATATAGATATATAGGAAAACACAGTAAATGTAACAAAGTGAGCAAAATAAAGCATGTTCAAGAGCATTCTAATGACCCACAGAGGTACTCAACCCTAACCCTAACCCTAACCCTAACACTAACCCTAACCCATTTCTCCCCTGTAACTGTAACAAAGTGAGTGTAATACTATATATATATATATACAGGAAAACAGAGGAAACGTAACAAAGTGAGCAAAATAAAACATGTTCAAGAGCATTCTAATGACCCACAGAGGTTCTCAACCCCAACCCTAACCCTAACCCTAACCCTAACCCTAACCCTAAACCTAACCCTAACCCTAACCCATTTCTCCCCTGTAACTGTAACAAAGTGAGTGTAATACTATATGTATATATATATACAGGAAAACAGAGGAAACGTAACAAAGTGATCAAAATAAAGCATGTTCAAGAGGATTCTAATGACCCACAGAGGTTCTCAACCCTAACCCCTAACCCTAACCCTAACCCTAACCCTAACCCTAACCCTAACCCTAACCCTAACCCATTTCTCCCCTCTAACTGTAACAAAGTGAGTGTAATACTATATATATAGATATATAGGAAAACACAGTAAACGTAACAAAGTGAGCAAAATAAAGTATGTTCAAGAGCATTCTAATGACCCACAGAGGTTCTCAACCCCAACCCTAACCCTAACCCTAACCCTAACCCTAACCCATTTCTCCCCTGTAACTGTAACAAAGTGAGTGCAACACTATATATATAGATATATAGGAAAACACAGTAAATGTAACAAAGTGAGCAAAATAAAGCATGTTCAAGAGCATTCTAATGACCCACAGAGGTACTCAACCCTAACCCTAACCCTAACCCTAACCCTAACCCTAACCCATTTCTCCCCTGTAACTGTAACAAAGTGAGTGTAATACTATATGTATATATATATACAGGAAAACAGAGGAAACGTAACAAAGTGAGCAAAATAAAACATGTTCAAGAGCATTCTAATGACCCACAGAGGTTCTCAACCCTAACCCTAACCCTAACCCTAACCCTAACCCTAACCCTAACCCTAACCCTAACCCATTTCTCCCCTGTAACTGTAACAAAGTGAGTGTAATACTATATGTATATATATATACAGGAAAACAGAGGAAACGTAACAAAGTGATCAAAATAAAGCATGTTCAAGAGGATTCTAATGACCCACAGAGGTTCTCAACCCTAACCCTAACCCTAACCCTAACCCTAACCCTAACCTGACTCTAACCCTAACCCATTTCTCCCCTCTAACTGTAACAAAGCGAGTGTAATACTATATATATAGATATATAGGAAAACACAGTAAACGTAACAAAGTGAGCAAAATAAAGTATGTTCAAGAGCATTCTAATGACCCACAGAGGTTCTCAACCCCAACCCTAACCCTAACCCTAACCCTAACCCTAACCCATTTCTCCCCTGTAACTGTAACAAAGTGAGTGCAACACTATATATATAGATATATAGGAAAACACAGTAAATGTAACAAAGTGAGCAAAATAAAGCATGTTCAAGAGCATTCTAATGACCCACAGAGGTACTCAACCCTAACCCTAACCCTAACCCTAACCCTAACACTAACCCTAACCCATTTCTCCCCTGTAACTGTAACAAAGTGAGTGTAATACTATATGTATATATATATACAGGAAAACAGAGGAAACGTAACAAAGTGAGCAAAATAAAACATGTTCAAGAGCATTCTAATGACCCACAGAGGTTCTCAACCCTAACCCTAACCCTAACCCTAACCCTAACCCTAACCCTAAACCTAACCCTAACCCTAACCCATTTCTCCCCTGTAACTGTAACAAAGTGAGTGTAATACTATATGTATATATATATACAGGAAAACAGAGGAAACGTAACAAAGTGATCAAAATAAAGCATGTTCAAGAGGATTCTAATGACCCACAGAGGTTCTCAACCCTAACCCTAACCCTAACCCTAACCCTAACCCTAACCCTAAACCTAACCCAACCCCCCATTTCTCCCCTCTAACTGTAACAAAGCGAGTGTAATACTATATATATAGATATATAGGAAAACACAGTAAACGTAACAAAGTGAGCAAAATAAAGTATGTTCAAGAGCATTCTAATGACCCACAGAGGTTCTCAACCCCAACCCTAACCCTAACCCTAACCCTAACCCTAACCCATTTCTCCCCTGTAACTGTAACAAAGTGAGTGCAACACTATATATATAGATATATAGGAAAACACAGTAAATGTAACAAAGTGAGCAAAATAAAGCATGTTCAAGAGCATTCTAATGACCCACAGAGGTACTCAACCCTAACCCTAACCCTAACCCTAACACTAACCCTAACCCATTTCTCCCCTGTAACTGTAACAAAGTGAGTGTAATACTATATGTATATATATATACAGGAAAACAGAGGAAACGTAACAAAGTGAGCAAAATAAAACATGTTCAAGAGCATTCTAATGACCCACAGAGGTTCTCAACCCTAACCCTAACCCTAACCCTAACCCTAACCCTAACCCTAACCCTAACCCTAAACCTAACCCTAACCCTAACCCATTTCTCCCCTGTAACTGTAACAAAGTGAGTGTAATACTATATGTATATATATATACAGGAAAACAGAGGAAACGTAACAAAGTGATCAAAATAAAGCATGTTCAAGAGGATTCTAATGACCCACAGAGGTTCTCAACCCTAACCCTAACCCTAACCCTAACCCTAACCCTAACCCTAACCTAACCCTAACCCTACCCCATTTCTCCCCTCTAACTGTAACAAAGCGAGTGTAATACTATATATCTAGATATATAGGAAAACACAGTAAACGTAACAAAGTGAGCAAAATAAAGTATGTTCAAGAGCATTCTAATGACCCACAGAGGTTCTCAACCCCAACCCTAACCCTAACCCTAACCCTAACCCTAACCCATTTCTCCCCTGTAACTGTAACAAAGTGAGTGCAACACTATATATATAGATATATAGGAAAACACAGTAAATGTAACAAAGTGAGCAAAATAAAGCATGTTCAAGAGCATTCTAATGACCCACAGAGGTACTCAACCCTAACCCTAACCCTAACCCTAACACTAACCCTAACCCATTTCTCCCCTGTAACTGTAACAAAGTGAGTGTAATACTATATGTATATATATATACAGGAAAACAGAGGAAACGTAACAAAGTGAGCAAAATAAAACATGTTCAAGAGCATTCTAATGACCCACAGAGGTTCTCAACCCTAACCCTAACCCTAACCCTAACCCTAACCCTAACCCTAAACCTAACCCTAACCCTAACCCATTTCTCCCCTGTAACTGTAACAAAGTGAGTGTAATACTATATGTATATATATATACAGGAAAACAGAGGAAACGTAACAAAGTGATCAAAATAAAGCATGTTCAAGAGGATTCTAATGACCCACAGAGGTTCTCAACCCTAACCCTAACCCTAACCCTAACCCTAACCCTAACCCTAACCGTAAACCTAACCCTACCCCATTTCTCCCCTCTAACTGTAACAAAGCGAGTGTAATACTATATATCTAGATATATAGGAAAACACAGTAAACGTAACAAAGTGAGCAAAATAAAGTATGTTCAAGAGCATTCTAATGACCCACAGAGGTTCTCAACCCCAACCCTAACCCTAACCCTAACCCTAACCCTAACCCATTTCTCCCCTGTAACTGTAACAAAGTGAGTGCAACACTATATATATAGATATATAGGAAAACACAGTAAATGTAACAAAGTGAGCAAAATAAAGCATGTTCAAGAGCATTCTAATGACCCACAGAGGTACTCAACCCTAACCCTAACCCTAACCCTAACCCTAACACTAACCCTAACCCATTTCTCCCCTGTAACTGTAACAAAGTGAGTGTAATACTATATGTATATATATATACAGGAAAACAGAGGAAACGTAACAAAGTGAGCAAAATAAAACATGTTCAAGAGCATTCTAATGACCCACAGAGGTTCTCAACCCTAACCCTAACCCTAACCCTAACCCTAACCCTAACCCTAACCCTAAACCTAACCCTAACCCTAACCCATTTCTCCCCTGTAACTGTAACAAAGTGAGTGTAATACTATATGTATATATATATACAGGAAAACAGAGGAAACGTAACAAAGTGATCAAAATAAAGCATGTTCAAGAGGATTCTAATGACCCACAGAGGTTCTCAACCCTAACCCTAACCCTAACCCTAACCCTAACCCTAACCGTAAACCTAACCCTACCCCATTTCTCCCCTCTAACTGTAACAAAGCGAGTGTAATACTATATATCTAGATATATAGGAAAACACAGTAAACGTAACAAAGTGAGCAAAATAAAGTATGTTCAAGAGCATTCTAATGACCCACAGAGGTTCTCAACCCCAACCCTAACCCTAACCCTAACCCTAACCCTAACCCATTTCTCCCCTGTAACTGTAACAAAGTGAGTGCAACACTATATATATAGATATATAGGAAAACACAGTAAATGTAACAAAGTGAGCAAAATAAAGCATGTTCAAGAGCATTCTAATGACCCACAGAGGTACTCAACCCTAACCCTAACCCTAACCCTAACCCTAACACTAACCCTAACCCATTTCTCCCCTGTAACTGTAACAAAGTGAGTGTAATACTATATGTATATATATATACAGGAAAACAGAGGAAACGTAACAAAGTGAGCAAAATAAAGCATGTTCAAGAGCATTCTAATGACCCACAGAGGTTCTCAACCCTAACCCTAACCCTAACCCTAACCCTAACCCTAACCTAACCCTAACCCTAACCCATTTCTCCCCTGTAACTGTAACAAAGTGAGTGTAATACTATATATATATATATATAGGAAAACACAGTAAACGTAACAAAGTTCAAAATAAAGTATGTTCAAGAGCATTCTAATGACCCACAGAGGTTCTAACCCTAACCCTAACCCTAACCCTAACCCTAACCCTAACCCTAACCCATTTCTCCCCTGTAACTGTAACAAAGTGAGTGTAACACTATATATATAGATATATAGGAAAACACAGTAAATGTAACAAAGTGAGCAAAATAAAGCATGTTCAAGAGCATTCTAATGACCCACAGAGGTACTCAACCCTAACCCTAACCCTAACCCTAACCCTAACACTAACCCTAACCCATTTCTCCCCTGTAACTGTAACAAAGTGAGTGTAATACTATATATATATATATACAGGAAAACAGAGGAAACGTAACAAAGTGAGCAAAATAAAACATGTTCAAGAGCATTCTAATGACCCACAGAGGTTCTCAACCCTAACCCTAACCCTAACCCTAACCCTAACCCTAAACCTAACCCTAACCCTAACCCATTTCTCCCCTGTAACTGTAACAAAGTGAGTGTAATACTATATGTATATATATATACAGGAAAACAGAGGAAACGTAACAAAGTGATCAAAATAAAGCATGTTCAAGAGGATTCTAATGACCCACAGAGGTTCTCAACCCTAACCCTAACCCTAACCCTAACCCTAACCGTAAACCTAACCCTACCCCATTTCTCCCCTCTAACTGTAACAAAGCGAGTGTAATACTATATATATAGATATATAGGAAAACACAGTAAACGTAACAAAGTGAGCAAAATAAAGTATGTTCAAGAGCATTCTAATGACCCACAGAGGTTCTCAACCCCAACCCTAACCCTAACCCTAACCCTAACCCTAACCCATTTCTCCCCTGTAACTGTAACAAAGTGAGTGCAACACTATATATATAGATATATAGGAAAACACAGTAAATGTAACAAAGTGAGCAAAATAAAGCATGTTCAAGAGCATTCTAATGACCCACAGAGGTACTCAACCCTAACCCTAACCCTAACCCTAACACTAACCCTAACCCATTTCTCCCCTGTAACTGTAACAAAGTGAGTGTAATACTATATGTATATATATATACAGGAAAACAGAGGAAACGTAACAAAGTGAGCAAAATAAAACATGTTCAAGAGCATTCTAATGACCCACAGAGGTTCTCAACCCTAACCCTAACCCTAACCCTAACCCTAACCCTAAACCTAACCCTAACCCTAACCCATTTCTCCCCTGTAACTGTAACAAAGTGAGTGTAATACTATATGTATATATATATACAGGAAAACAGAGGAAACGTAACAAAGTGATCAAAATAAAGCATGTTCAAGAGGATTCTAATGACCCACAGAGGTTCTCAACCCTAACCCTAACCCTAACCCTAACCCTAACCCTAACCCTAACCGTAAACCTAACCCTACCCCATTTCTCCCCTCTAACTGTAACAAAGCGAGTGTAATACTATATATCTAGATATATAGGAAAACACAGTAAACGTAACAAAGTGAGCAAAATAAAGTATGTTCAAGAGCATTCTAATGACCCACAGAGGTTCTCAACCCCAACCCTAACCCTAACCCTAACCCTAACCCTAACCCATTTCTCCCCTGTAACTGTAACAAAGTGAGTGCAACACTATATATATAGATATATAGGAAAACACAGTAAATGTAACAAAGTGAGCAAAATAAAGCATGTTCAAGAGCATTCTAATGACCCACAGAGGTACTCAACCCTAACCCTAACCCTAACCCTAACACTAACCCTAACCCATTTCTCCCCTGTAACTGTAACAAAGTGAGTGTAATACTATATGTATATATATATACAGGAAAACAGAGGAAACATAACAAAGTG
>NW_026916183.1:0-39758 GCF_034315485.1 Pezoporus occidentalis
AGAGCAGGCTCTTTACTGATTCCATTCAAATGATTTTCCTGTATGAAAGGGAGCAGCGAAAGCAACGATGGATGCACCGATGTAAAGGTGATTGTGTGCTGAACAGGTCCAGCACCAGCTTTCAATCCTAGCTCTTCTGCTGTGGGAGCAGAAGCCAAACGTTCGTGCTGTACTCACTGTGCTGCTGGGCAGCTGAAAGCGACCAGCTGAGAATTTGGATTCAAATGGAGTTTTAGGTATGAAACCGAGGAGAGACTGCAATGATGGTGACACCGTTGCAAAGCAGCCTGTGTGCTGAAGAGGCCCAGCACTAGCTTTCCCTGCTGGTTCTTCTGCTGTGGGAGCAGATGCCACTGTTCATTCTGTGCTGACTGTGTTGCTGCGCAGCAGAGAGCAGGCTCTGAACTGATTCCATTCAAATGTTTTTCCTGTATGAAAGGGAGCAGTGAAAGCAACGATGGATGCACCGATGTAAAGGTGATTGTGTGCTGAACAGGTCCAGCACCAGCTTTCAATCCTAGCTCTTCTGCTGTGGGAGCAGAAGCCAAACGTTCGTGCTGTACTCATTGTGCTGCCTGCAGCTGAGAGAGACCAGCTGAGAATTTGGATTCAAATGGAGTTTTAGGTATGAAACCGAGGAGAGACTGCAATGATGGTGACACCGTTGCAAAGCAGCCTGTGTGCTGAAGAGGCCCAGCACTAGCTTTCCCTGCTGGTTCTTCTGCTGTGGGAGCAGATGCCACTGTTCATTCTGTGCTGACTGTGTTGCTGCGCAGCAGAGAGCAGGCTCTGAACTGATTCCATTCAAATGCTTTTCCTGTATGAAAGGGAGCAGTGAAAGCAACGATGGATGCACCGATGTAAAGGTGATTGTGTGCTGAACAGGTCCAGCACAAGCTTTCAATCCTGGCTCTTCTGCTGTGGGAGCAGAGGCCAAACGTTCGTGCTGTACTCACTGTGCTGCTGGGCAGCTGAAAGCGACCAGCTGAGAATTTGGATTCAAATGGACTTTTAGGTATGAAAGCGAGGAGAGACTGCAATGATGGTGACACCGTTGCAAAGCAGCCTGTGTGCTGAAGAGGCCCAGCACTAGCTTTCCCTGCTGGTTCTTCTGCTGTGGGAGCAGATGCCACTGTTCTTTCTGTGCTGACTGAGTTGCTGCCAGCAGAGAGCAGGCTCTGAACTGATTCCATTCAAATGCTTTTCCTGTATGAAAGGGAGCAGTGAAAGCAACGATGGATGCACCAATGTAAAGGTGATTGTGTGCTGAACAGGTCCAGCACCAGCTTTCAATCCTGACTCTTCTGCTGTGGGAGCAGAGGCCAAACGTTCGTGCTGTACTCACTGTGCTGCTGGGCAGCTGAAAGCGACCAGCTGAGAATTTGGATTCAAATGGAGTTTTAGGTATGAAACCGAGGAGAGACTGCAATGATGGTGACACCGTTGCAAAGCAGCCTGTGTGCTGAAGAGGCCCAGCACTAGCTTTCCCTGCTGGTTCTTCTGCTGTGGGAGCAGATGCCACTGTTCATTCTGTGCTGACTGTGTTGCTGCGCAGCAGAGAGCAGGCTCTGAACTGATTCCATTCAAATGCTTTTCCTGTATGAAAGGGAGCAGTGAAAGCAACGATGGATGCACCGATGTAAAGGTGATTGTGTGCTGAACAGGTCCAGCACCAGCTTTCAATCCTAGCTCTTCTGCTGTGGGAGCAGAAGCCAAACGTTCGTGCTGTACTCACTGTGCTCCCTGCAGCTGAGAGAGACCAGCTGAGAATTTGGATTCAAATGGAGTTTTAGGTATGAAACCGAGGAGAGACTGCAATGATGGTGACACCGTTGCAAAGCAGCCTGTGTGCTGAAGAGGCCCAGCACTAGCTTTCCCTGCTGGTTCTTCTGCTGTGGGAGCAGATGCCACTGTTCATTCTGTGCTGACTGTGTTGCTGCGCAGCAGAGAGCAGGCTCTGAACTGATTCCATTCAAATGCTTTTCCTGTATGAAAGGGAGCAGTGAAAGCAACGATGGATGCACCGATGTAAAGGTGATTGTGTGCTGAACAGGTCCAGCACAAGCTTTCAATCCTGGCTCTTCTGCTGTGGGAGCAGAGGCCAAACGTTCGTGCTGTACTCACTGTGCTGCTGGGCAGCTGAGAGCGACCAGCTGAGAATTTGGATTCAAATGGAGTTTTAGGTATGAAACCGAGGAGAGACTGCAATGATGGTGACACCGTTGCAAAGCAGCCTGTGTGCTGAAGAGGCCCAGCACTAGCTTTCCCTGCTGGTTCTTCTGCTGTGGGAGCAGATGCCACTGTTCATTCTGTGCTGACTGTGTTGCTGCGCAGCAGAGAGCAGGCTCTGAACTGATTCCATTCAAATGCTTTTCCTGTATGAAAGGGAGCAGTGAAAGCAACGATGGATGCACCGATGTAAAGGTGATTGTGTGCTGAACAGGTCCAGCACCAGCTTTCAATCCTAGCTCTTCTGCTGTGGGAGCAGAAGCCAAACGTTCGTGCTGTACTCACTGTGCTGCTGGGCAGCTGAGAGCGACCAGCTGAGAATTTGGATTCAAATGGAGTTTTAGGTATGAAACCGAGGAGAGACTGCAATGATGGTGACACCGTTGCAAAGCAGCCTGTGTGCTGAAGAGGCCCAGCACTAGCTTTCCCTGCTGGTTCTTCTGCTGTGGGAGCAGATGCCACTGTTCATTCTGTGCTGACTGTGTTGCTGCGCAGCAGAGAGCAGGCTCTGAACTGATTCCATTCAAATGCTTTTCCTGTATGAAAGGGAGCAGTGAAAGCAACGATGGATGCACCAATGTAAAGGTGATTGTGTGCTGAACAGGTCCAGCACAAGCTTTCAATCCTGGCTCTTCTGCTGTGGGAGCAGAAGCCAAACGTTCGTGCTGTACTCACTGTGCTGCCTGGGCAGCTGAGAGCGACCAGCTGAGAATTTGGATTCAAATGGAGTTTTAGGTATGAAACCGAGGAGAGACTGCAATGATGGTGACACCGTTGCAAAGCAGCCTGTGTGCTGAAGAGGCCCAGCACTAGCTTTCCCTGCTGGTTCTTCTGCTGTGGGAGCAGATGCCACTGTTCTTTCTGTGCTGACTGTGTTGCTGCGCAGCAGAGAGCAGGCTCTGAACTGATTCCATTCAAATGCTTTTCCTGTATGAAAGGGAGCAGT
The DNA here is from genome assembly GCF_034315485.1 of Pezoporus occidentalis. Taxonomy (NCBI): domain Eukaryota; kingdom Metazoa; phylum Chordata; class Aves; order Psittaciformes; family Psittacidae; genus Pezoporus; species Pezoporus occidentalis. Next base: position 3,176 of record NW_026916183.1, read on the forward strand.
GAAAGCAACGATGGATGCACCGATGTAAAGGTGATTGTGTGCTGAACAGGTCCAGCACCAGCTTTCAATCCTAGCTCTTCTGCTGTGGGAGCAGAAGCCAAACGTTCGTGCTGTACTCACTGTGCTGCCTGCAGCTGAGAGCGACCAGCTGAGAATTTGGATTCAAATGGAGTTTTAGGTATGAAACCGAGGAGAGACTGCAATGATGGTGACACCGTTGCAAAGCAGCCTGTGTGCTGAAGAGGCCCAGCACTAGCTTTCCCTGCTGGTTCTTCTGCTGTGGGAGCAGATGCCACTGTTCTTTCTGTGCTGACTGTGTTGCTGCGCAGCAGAGAGCAGGCTCTGAACTGATTCCATTCAAATGCTTTTCCTGTATGAAAGGGAGCAGTGAAAGCAACGATTGTGTGGATGCACCGATGTAAAGGTGATTGTGTGCTGAACAGGTCCAGCACAGCAGCTTTCAATCCTGGCTCTTCTGCTGTGGGAGCAGAGGCCAAACGTTCGTGCTGTACTCACTGTGCTGCTGGGCAGCTGAAAGCGACCAGCTGAGAATTTGGATTCAAATGGAGTTTTAGGTATGAAACCGAGGAGAGACTGCAATGATGGTGACACCATTGCAAAGCAGCCTGTGTGCTGAAGAGGCCCAGCACTAGCTTTCCCTGCTGGTTCTTCTGCTGTGGGAGCAGATGCCACTGTTCTTTCTGTGCTGACTGAGTTGCTGCCAGCAGAGAGCAGGCTCTGAACTGATTCCATTCAAATGCTTTTCCTGTATGAAAGGGAGCAGTGAAAGCAACGATGGATGCACCAATGTAAAGGTGATTGTGTGCTGAACAGGTCCAGCACCAGCTTTCAATCCTGACACTTCTGCTGTGGGAGCAGAGGCCAAACGTTCGTGCTGTACTCACTGTGCTGCTGGGCAGCTGAAAGCGACCAGCTGAGAATTTGGATTCAAATGGAGTTTTAGGTATGAAACCGAGGAGAGACTGCAATGATGGTGACACCGTTGCAAAGCAGCCTGTGTGCTGAAGAGGCCCAGCACTAGCTTTCCCTGCTGGTTCTTCTGCTGTGGGAGCAGATGCCACTGTTCTTTCTGTGCTGACTGTGTTGCTGCGCAGCAGAGAGCAGGCTCTGAACTGATTCCATTCAAATGCTTTTCCTGTATGAAAGGGAGCAGTGAAAGCAACGATGGATGCACCAATGTAAAGGTGATTGTGTGCTGAACAGGTCCAGCACCAGCTTTCAATCCTAGCTCTTCTGCTGTGGGAGCAGAAGCCAAACGTTCGTGCTGTACTCACTGTGCTGCCTGCAGCTGAGAGAGACCAGCTGAGAATTTGGATTCAAATGGAGTTTTAGGTATGAAACCGAGGAGAGACTGCAATGATGGTGACACCGTTGCAAAGCAGCCTGTGTGCTGAAGAGGCCCAGCACTAGCTTTCCCTGCTGGTTCTTCTGCTGTGGGAGCAGATGCCACTGTTCTTTCTGTGCTGACTGTGTTGCTGCGCAGCAGAGAGCAGGCTCTGAACTGATTCCATTCAAATGCTTTTCCTGTATGAAAGGGAGCAGTGAAAGCAACGATGGATGCACCAGTGTAAAGGTGATTGTGTGCTGAACAGGTCCAGCACCAGCTTTCAATCCTGGCTCTTCTGCTGTGGGAGCAGAAGCCAAACGTTCGTGCTGTACTCACTGTGCTGCCTGCAGCTGAGAGAGACCAGCTGAGAATTTGGATTCAAATGGAGTTTTAGGTATGAAACCGAGGAGAGACTGCAATGATGGTGACACCGTTGCAAAGCAGCCTGTGTGCTGAAGAGGCCCAGCACTAGCTTTCCCTGCTGGTTCTTCTGCTGTGGGAGCAGATGCCACTGTTCATTCTGTGCTGACTGTGTTGCTGCGCAGCAGAGAGCAGGCTCCGAACTGATTCCATTCAAATGCTTTTCCTGTATGAAAGGGAGCAGTGAAAGCAACGATGGATGCACCGATGTAAAGGTGATTGTGTGCTGAACAGGTCCAGCACAAGCTTTCAATCCTGGCTCTTCTGCTGTGGGAGCAGAGGCCAAACGTTCGTGCTGTACTCACTGTGCTGCTGGGCAGCTGAAAGCGACCAGCTGAGAATTTGGATTCAAATGGAGTTTTAGGTATGAAACCGAGGAGAGACTGCAATGATGGTGACACCGTTGCAAAGCAGCCTGTGTGCTGAAGAGGCCCAGCACTAGCTTTCCCTGCTGGTTCTTCTGCTGTGGGAGCAGATGCCACTGTTCATTCTGTGCTGACTGTGTTGCTGCGCAGCAGAGAGCAGGCTCTGAACTGATTCCATTCAAATGCTTTTCCTGTATGAAAGGGAGCAGTGAAAGCAACGATGGATGCACCGATGTAAAGGTGATTGTGTGCTGAACAGGTCCAGCACCAGCTTTCAATCCTGGCTCTTCTGCTGTGGGAGCAGAGGCCAAACGTTCGTGCTGTACTCACTGTGCTGCTGGGCAGCTGAAAGCGACCAGCTGAGAATTTGGATTCAAATGGACTTTTAGGTATGAAAGCGAGGAGAGACTGCAATGATGGTGACACCGTTGCAAAGCAGCCTGTGTGCTGAAGAGGCCCAGCACTAGCTTTCCCTGCTGGTTCTTCTGCTGTGGGAGCAGATGCCACTGTTCATTCTGTGCTGACTGTGTTGCTGCGCAGCAGAGAGCAGGCTCTGAACTGATTCCATTCAAATGCTTTTCCTGTATGAAAGGGAGCAGTGAAAGCAACGATGGATGCACCAATGTAAAGGTGATTGTGTGCTGAACAGGTCCAGCACAAGCTTTCAATCCTGGCTCTTCTGCTGTGGGAGCAGAGGCCAAACGTTCGTGCTGTACTCACTGTGCTGCCTGCAGCTGAGAGAGACCAGCTGAGAATTTGGATTCAAATGGAGTTTTAGGTATGAAACCGAGGAGAGACTGCAATGATGGTGACACCGTTGCAAAGCAGCCTGTGTGCTGAAGAGGCCCAGCACTAGCTTTCCCTGCTGGTTCTTCTGCTGTGGGAGCAGATGCCACTGTTCATTCTGTGCTGACTGTGTTGCTGCGCAGCAGAGAGCAGGCTCTGAACTGATTCCATTCAAATGCTTTTCCTGTATGAAAGGGAGCAGTGAAAGCAACGATGGATGCACCAATGTAAAGGTGATTGTGTGCTGAACAGGTCCAGCATCAGCTTTCAATCCTGGCTCTTCTGCTGTGGGAGCAGAGGCCAAACGTTCGTGCTGTATCACTGTGCTGCTGCAGGCAGCTGAGAATGAGAATTTGGATTCAAATGGAGTTTTAGGTATGAAACCGAGGAGAGACTGCAATGATGGTGACACCGTTGCAAAGCAGCCTGTGTGCTGAAGAGGCCCAGCACTAGCTTTCCCTGCTGGTTCTTCTGCTGTGGGAGCAGATGCCACTGTTCATTCTGTGCTGACTGTGTTGCTGCGCAGCAGAGAGCAGGCTCTTTACTGATTCCATTCAAATGCTTTTCCTGTATGAAAGGGAGCAGCGAAAGCAACGATGGATGCACCGATGTAAAGGTGATTGTGTGCTGAACAGGTCCAGCACAAGCTTTCAATCCTGGCTCTTCTGCTGTGGGAGCAGAAGCCAAACGTTCGTGCTGTACTCACTGTGCTGCCTGCAGCTGAGAGAGACCAGCTGAGAATTTGGATTCAAATGGAGTTTTAGGTATGAAACCGAGGAGAGACTGCAATGATGGTGACACCGTTGCAAAGCAGCCTGTGTGCTGAAGAGGCCCAGCACTAGCTTTCCCTGCTGGTTCTTCTGCTGTGGGAGCAGATGCCACTGTTCATTCTGTGCTGACTGTGTTGCTGCGCAGCAGAGAGCAGGCTCTGAACTGATTCCATTCAAATGCTTTTCCTGTATGAAAGGGAGCAGTGAAAGCAACGATGGATGCACCAATGTAAAGGTGATTGTGTGCTGAACAGGTCCAGCACAAGCTTTCAATCCTGGCTCTTCTGCTGTGGGAGCAGAGGCCAAACGTTCGTGCTGTACTCACTGTGCTGCTGGGCAGCTGAAAGCGACCAGCTGAGAATTTGGATTCAAATGGACTTTTAGGTATGAAAGCGAGGAGAGACTGCAATGATGGTGACACCGTTGCAAAGCAGCCTGTGTGCTGAAGAGGCCCAGCACTAGCTTTCCCTGCTGGTTCTTCTGCTGTGGGAGCAGATGCCACTGTTCATTCTGTGCTGACTGTGTTGCTGCGCAGCAGAGAGCAGGCTCTGAACTGATTCCATTCAAATGCTTTTCCTCTATGAAAGGGAGCAGTGAAAGCAACGATGGATGCACCAGTGTAAAGGTGATTGTGTGCTGAACAGGTCCAGCATCAGCTTTGCCTGTGTGCTGAAGAGGCCCAGCACTAGCTTTCCCTGCTGGTTCTTCTGCTGTGGGAGCAGATGCCACTGTTCATTCTGTGCTGACTGTGTTGCTGCGCAGCAGAGAGCAGGCTCTGAACTGATTCCATTCAAATGCTTTTCCTGTATGAAAGGGAGCAGTGAAAGCAACGATGGATGCACCAATGTAAAGGTGATTGTGTGCTGAACAGGTCCAGCACAAGCTTTCAATCCTGGCTCTTCTGCTGTGGGAGCAGAAGCCAAACGTTCGTGCTGTACTCACTGTGCTGCCTGCAGCTGAGAGAGACCAGCTGAGAATTTGGATTCAAATGGAGTTTTAGGTATGAAACCGAGGAGAGACTGCAATGATGGTGACACCGTTGCAAAGCAGCCTGTGTGCTGAAGAGGCCCAGCACTAGCTTTCCCTGCTGGTTCTTCTGCTGTGGGAGCAGATGCCACTGTTCATTCTGTGCTGACTGTGTTGCTGCGCAGCAGAGAGCAGGCTCTGAACTGATTCCATTCAAATGCTTTTCCTGTATGAAAAGGAGCAGTGAAAGCAACGATGGATGCACCAATATAAAGGTGATTGTGTGCTGAACAGGTCCAGCATCAGCTTTCAATCCTGGCTCTTCTGCTGTGGGAGCAGAAGCCAAACGTTCGTGCTGTACTCACTGTGCTGCCTGCAGCTGAGAGAGACCAGCTGAGAATTTGGATTCAAATGGAGTTTTAGGTATGAAACCGAGGAGAGACTGCAATGATGGTGACACCGTTGCAAAGCAGCCTGTGTGCTGAAGAGGCCCAGCACTAGCTTTCCCTGCTGGTTCTTCTGCTGTGGGAGCAGATGCCACTGTTCATTCTGTGCTGACTGTGTTGCTGCGCAGCAGAGAGCAGGCTCTGAACTGATTCCATTCAAATGCTTTTCCTGTATGAAAGGGAGCAGTGAAAGCAACGATGGATGCACCAATGTAAAGGTGATTGTGTGCTGAACAGGTCCAGCACAAGCTTTCAATCCTGGCTCTTCTGCTGTGGGAGCAGAGGCCAAACGTTCGTGCTGTACTCACTGTGCTGCTGGGCAGCTGAGAAGCGACCAGCTGAGAATTTGGATTCAAATGGACTTTTAGGTATGAAACCGAGGAGAGACTGCAATGATGGTGACACCGTTGCAAAGCAGCCTGTGTGCTGAAGAGGCCCAGCACTAGCTTTCCCTGCTGGTTCTTCTGCTGTGGGAGCAGATGCCACTGTTCATTCTGTGCTGACTGTGTTGCTGCGCAGCAGAGAGCAGGCTCTGAACTGATTCCATTCAAATGCTTTTCCTGTATGAAAGGGAGCAGTGAAAGCAACGATGGATGCACCAATGTAAAGGTGATTGTGTGCTGAACAGGTCCAGCACCAGCTTTCAATCCTGGCTCTTCTGCTGTGGGAGCAGAAGCCAAACGTTCGTGCTGTACTCACTGTGCTGCCTGCAGCTGAGAGAGACCAGCTGAGAATTTGGATTCAAATGGAGTTTTAGGTATGAAACCGAGGAGAGACTGCAATGATGGTGACACCGTTGCAAAGCAGCCTGTGTGCTGAAGAGGCCCAGCACTAGCTTTCCCTGCTGGTTCTTCTGCTGTGGGAGCAGATGCCACTGTTCATTCTGTGCTGACTGTGTTGCTGCGCAGCAGAGAGCAGGCTCTGAACTGATTCCATTCAAATGCTTTTCCTGTATGAAAGGGAGCAGTGAAAGCAACGATGGATGCACCAATGTAAAGGTGATTGTGTGCTGAACAGGTCCAGCACAAGCTTTCAATCCTGGCTCTTCTGCTGTGGGAGCAGAGGCCAAACGTTCGTGCTGTACTCACTGTGCTGCTGGGCAGCTGAAAGCGACCAGCTGAGAATTTGGATTCAAATGGACTTTTAGGTATGAAACCGAGGAGAGACTGCAATGATGGTGACACCGTTGCAAAGCAGCCTGTGTGCTGAAGAGGCCCAGCACTAGCTTTCCCTGCTGGTTCTTCTGCTGTGGGAGCAGATGCCACTGTTCATTCTGTGCTGACTGTGTTGCTGCGCAGCAGAGAGCAGGCTCTGAACTGATTCCATTCAAATGCTTTTCCTCTATGAAAGGGAGCAGTGAAAGCAACGATGGATGCACCAATGTAAAGGTGATTGTGTGCTGAACAGGTCCAGCACCAGCTTTCAATCCTAGCTCTTCTGCTGTGGGAGCAGAAGCCAAACGTTCGTGCTGTACTCAGTGTGCTGCCTGCACTGAAGAGGCCCAGCACTAGCTTTCCCTGCTGGTTCTTCTGCTGTGGGAGCAGATGCCACTGTTCTTTCTGTGCTGACTGTGTTGCTGCGCAGCAGAGAGCAGGCTCTGAACTGATTCCATTCAAATGCTTCCTGTATGAAAGGGAGCAGTGAAAGCAACGATGGATGCACCAATGTAAAGGTGATTGTGTGCTGAACAGGTCCAGCACAAGCTTTCAATCCTGGCTCTTCTGCTGTGGGAGCAGAAGCCAAACGTTCGTGCTGTACTCACTGTGCTGCTGCAGCTGAGAGAGACCAGCTGAGAATTTGGATTCAAATGGAGTTTTAGGTATGAAACCGAGGAGAGACTGCAATGATGGTGACACCGTTGCAAAGCAGCCTGTGTGCTGAAGAGGCCCAGCACTAGCTTTCCCTGCTGGTTCTTCTGCTGTGGGAGCAGATGCCACTGTTCATTCTGTGCTGACTGTGTTGCTGCGCAGCAGAGAGCAGGCTCTGAACTGATTCCATTCAAATGCTTTTCCTGTATGAAAGGGAGCAGTGAAAGCAACGATGGATGCACCAATGTAAAGGTGATTGTGTGCTGAACAGGTCCAGCACAAGCTTTCAATCCTGGCTCTTCTGCTGTGGGAGCAGCCAAACGTTCGTGCTGTACTCACTGTGCTGCTGGGCAGCTGAGAGAGACCAGCTGAGAATTTGGATTCAAATGGAGTTTTAGGTATGAAACCGAGGAGAGACTGCAATGATGGTGACACCGTTGCAAAGCAGCCTGTGTGCTGAAGAGGCCCAGCACTAGCTTTCCCTGCTGGTTCTTCTGCTGTGGGAGCAGATGCCACTGTTCATTCTGTGCTGACTGTGTTGCTGCGCAGCAGAGAGCAGGCTCTGAACTGATTCCATTCAAATGCTTTTCCTGTATGAAAGGGAGCAGTGAAAGCAACGATGGATGCACCAATGTAAAGGTGATTGTGTGCTGAACAGGTCCAGCACAAGCTTTCAATCCTGGCTCTTCTGCTGTGGGAGCAGAAGCCAAACGTTCGTGCTGTACTCACTGTGCTGCTGGGCAGCTGAGAGCGACCAGCTGAGAATTTGGATTCAAATGGAGTTTTAGGTATGAAACCGAGGAGAGACTGCAATATGGTGACACCGTTGCAAAGCAGCCTGTGTGCTGAAGAGGCCCAGCACTAGCTTTCCCTGCTGGTTCTTCTGCTGTGGGAGCAGATGCCACTGTTCATTCTGTGCTGACTGTGTTGCTGCGCAGCAGAGAGCAGGCTCTGAACTGATTCCATTCAAATGCTTTTCCTGTATGAAAGGGAGCAGTGAAAGCAACGATGGATGCACCAATGTAAAGGTGATTGTGTGCTGAACAGGTCCAGCACAAGCTTTCAATCCTGGCTCTTCTGCTGTGGGAGCAGAAGCCAAACGATCGTGCTGTACTCACTGTGCTGCTGGGCAGCTGAAAGCGACCAGCTGAGAATTTGGATTCAAATGGAGTTTTAGGTATGAAACCGAGGAGAGACTGCAATGATGGTGACACCGTTGCAAAGCAGCCTGTGTGCTGAAGAGGCCCAGCACTAGCTTTCCCTGCTGGTTCTTCTGCTGTGGGAGCAGATGCCACTGTTCATTCTGTGCTGACTGTGTTGCTGCGCAGCAGAGAGCAGGCTCTGAACTGATTCCATTCAAATGCTTTTCCTGTATGAAAGGGAGCAGTGAAAGCAACGATGGATGCACCAATGTAAAGGTGATTGTGTGCTGAACAGGTCCAGCACAAGCTTTCAATCCTGGCTCTTCTGCTGTGGGAGCAGAAGCCAAACGTTCGTGCTGTACTCACTGTGCTGCTGGGCAGCTGAGAGCGACCAGCTGAGAATTTGGATTCAAATGGAGTTTTAGGTATGAAACCGAGGAGAGACTGCAATGATGGTGACACCGTTGCAAAGCAGCCTGTGTGCTGAAGAGGCCCAGCACTAGCTTTCCCTGCTGGTTCTTCTGCTGTGGGAGCAGATGCCACTGTTCATTCTGTGCTGACTGTGTTGCTGCGCAGCAGAGAGCAGGCTCTGAACTGATTCCATTCAAATGCTTTTCCTGTATGAAAGGGAGCAGTGAAAGCAACGATGGATGCACCAATGTAAAGGTGATTGTGTGCTGAACAGGTCCAGCACAAGCTTTCAATCCTGGCTCTTCTGCTGTGGGAGCAGAAGCCAAACGTTCGTGCTGTACTCACTGTGCTGCTGGGCAGCTGAGAGCGACCAGCTGAGAATTTGGATTCAAATGGAGTTTTAGGTATGAAACCGAGGAGAGACTGCAATGATGGTGACACCGTTGCAAAGCAGCCTGTGTGCTGAAGAGGCCCAGCACTAGCTTTCCCTGCTGGTTCTTCTGCTGTGGGAGCAGATGCCACTGTTCATTCTGTGCTGACTGTGTTGCTGCGCAGCAGAGAGCAGGCTCTGAACTGATTCCATTCAAATGCTTTTCCTGTATGAAAGGGAGCAGTGAAAGCAACGATGGATGCACCAATGTAAAGGTGATTGTGTGCTGAACAGGTGCAGCACAAGCTTTCAATCCTGGCTCTTCTGCTGTGGGAGCAGAAGCCAAACGTTCGTGCTGTACTCACTGTGCTGCTGGGCAGCTGAAAGCGACCAGCTGAGAATTTGGATTCAAATGGAGTTTTAGGTATGAAACCGAGGAGAGACTGCAATGATGGTGACACCGTTGCAAAGCAGCCTGTGTGCTGAAGAGGCCCAGCACTAGCTTTCCCTGCTGGTTCTTCTGCTGTGGGAGCAGATGCCACTGTTCATTCTGTGCTGACTGTGTTGCTGCGCAGCAGAGAGCAGGCTCTGAACTGATTCCATTCAAATGCTTTTCCTGTATGAAAGGGAGCAGTGAAAGCAACGATGGATGCACCAATGTAAAGGTGATTGTGTGCTGAACAGGTCCAGCACAAGCTTTCAATCCTGGCTCTTCTGCTGTGGGAGCAGAAGCCAAACGTTCGTGCTGTACTCACTGTGCTGCTGGGCAGCTGAGAGCGACCAGCTGAGAATTTGGATTCAAATGGAGTTTTAGGTATGAAACCGAGGAGAGACTGCAATGATGGTGACACCGTTGCAAAGCAGCCTGTGTGCTGAAGAGGCCCAGCACTAGCTTTCCCTGCTGGTTCTTCTGCTGTGGGAGCAGATGCCACTGTTCATTCTGTGCTGACTGTGTTGCTGCGCAGCAGAGAGCAGGCTCTGAACTGATTCCATTCAAATGCTTTTCCTGTATGAAAGGGAGCAGTGAAAGCAACGATGGATGCACCAATGTAAAGGTGATTGTGTGCTGAACAGGTCCAGCACAAGCTTTCAATCCTGGCTCTTCTGCTGTGGGAGCAGAAGCCAAACGTTCGTGCTGTACTCACTGTGCTGCTGGGCAGCTGAGAAGCGACCAGCTGAGAATTTGGATTCAAATGGAGTTTTAGGTATGAAACCGAGGAGAGACTGCAATGATGGTGACACCGTTGCAAAGCAGCCTGTGTGCTGAAGAGGCCCAGCACTAGCTTTCCCTGCTGGTTCTTCTGCTGTGGGAGCAGATGCCACTGTTCATTCTGTGCTGACTGTGTTGCTGCCAGCAGAGAGCAGGCTCTGAACTGATTCCATTCAAATGCTTTTCCTGTATGAAAGGGAGCAGTGAAAGCAACGATGGATGCACCAATGTAAAGGTGATTGTGTGCTGAACAGGTCCAGCACAAGCTTTCAATCCTGGCTCTTCTGCTGTGGGAGCAGAAGCCAAACGTTCGTGCTGTACTCACTGTGCTGCTGGGCAGCTGAAAGCGACCAGCTGAGAATTTGGATTCAAATGGAGTTTTAGGTATGAAACCGAGGAGAGACTGCAATGATGGTGACACCGTTGCAAAGCAGCCTGTGTGCTGAAGAGGCCCAGCACTAGCTTTCCCTGCTGGTTCTTCTGCTGTGGGAGCAGATGCCACTGTTCTTTCTGTGCTGACTGTGTTGCTGCGCAGCAGAGAGCAGGCTCTGAACTGATTCCATTCAAATGCTTTTCCTGTATGAAAGGGAGCAGTGAAAGCAACGATGGATGCACCAATGTAAAGGTGATTGTGTGCTGAACAGGTCCAGCACAAGCTTTCAATCCTGGCTCTTCTGCTGTGGGAGCAGAAGCCAAACGTTCGTGCTGTACTCACTGTGCTGCTTGCAGCTGAGAGAGACCAGCTGAGAATTTGGATTCAAATGGAGTTTTAGGTATGAAACCGAGGAGAGACTGCAATGATGGTGACACCGTTGCAAAGCAGCCTGTGTGCTGAAGAGGCCCAGCACTAGCTTTCCCTGCTGGTTCTTCTGCTGTGGGAGCAGATGCCACTGTTCATTCTGTGCTGACTGTGTTGCTGCGCAGCAGAGAGCAGGCTCTGAACTGATTCCATTCAAATGCTTTTCCTGTATGAAAGGGAGCAGTGAAAGCAACGATGGATGCACCAATGTAAAGGTGATTGTGTGCTGAACAGGTCCAGCACAAGCTTTCAATCCTGGCTCTTCTGCTGTGGGAGCAGAAGCCAAACGTTCGTGCTGTACTCACTGTGCTGCTGGGCAGCTGAGAGAGCGACCAGCTGAGAATTTGGATTCAAATGGAGTTTTAGGTATGAAACCGAGGAGAGACTGCAATGATGGTGACACCGTTGCAAAGCAGCCTGTGTGCTGAAGAGGCCCAGCACTAGCTTTCCCTGCTGGTTCTTCTGCTGTGGGAGCAGATGCCACTGTTCATTCTGTGCTGACTGTGTTGCTGCGCAGCAGAGAGCAGGCTCTGAACTGATTCCATTCAAATGCTTTTCCTGTATGAAAGGGAGCAGTGAAAGCAACGATGGATGCACCAATGTAAAGGTGATTGTGTGCTGAACAGGTCCAGCACAAGCTTTCAATCCTGGCTCTTCTGCTGTGGGAGCAGAAGCCAAACGTTCGTGCTGTACTCACTGTGCTGCTTGCAGCTGAGAGAGACCAGCTGAGAATTTGGATTCAAATGGAGTTTTAGGTATGAAACCGAGGAGAGACTGCAATGATGGTGACACCGTTGCAAAGCAGCCTGTGTGCTGAAGAGGCCCAGCACTAGCTTTCCCTGCTGGTTCTTCTGCTGTGGGAGCAGATGCCACTGTTCATTCTGTGCTGACTGTGTTGCTGCGCAGCAGAGAGCAGGCTCTGAACTGATTCCATTCAAATGCTTTTCCTGTATGAAAGGGAGCAGTGAAAGCAACGATGGATGCACCAATGTAAAGGTGATTGTGTGCTGAACAGGTCCAGCACAAGCTTTCAATCCTGGCTCTTCTGCTGTGGGAGCAGAAGCCAAACGTTCGTGCTGTACTCACTGTGCTGCTGGGCAGCTGAGAGAGACCAGCTGAGAATTTGGATTCAAATGGAGTTTTAGGTATGAAACCGAGGAGAGACTGCAATGATGGTGACACCGTTGCAAAGCAGCCTGTGTGCTGAAGAGGCCCAGCACTAGCTTTCCCTGCTGGTTCTTCTGCTGTGGGAGCAGATGCCACTGTTCATTCTGTGCTGACTGTGTTGCTGCGCAGCAGAGAGCAGGCTCTGAACTGATTCCATTCAAATGCTTTTCCTGTATGAAAGGGAGCAGTGAAAGCAACGATGGATGCACCAATGTAAAGGTGATTGTGTGCTGAACAGGTCCAGCACAAGCTTTCAATCCTGGCTCTTCTGCTGTGGGAGCAGAAGCCAAACGTTCGTGCTGTACTCACTGTGCTGCTGGGCAGCTGAGAGCGACCAGCTGAGAATTTGGATTCAAATGGAGTTTTAGGTATGAAACCGAGGAGAGACTGCAATGATGGTGACACCGTTGCAAAGCAGCCTGTGTGCTGAAGAGGCCCAGCACTAGCTTTCCCTGCTGGTTCTTCTGCTGTGGGAGCAGATGCCACTGTTCATTCTGTGCTGACTGTGTTGCTGCGCAGCAGAGAGCAGGCTCTGAACTGATTCCATTCAAATGCTTTTCCTGTATGAAAGGGAGCAGTGAAAGCAACGATGGATGCACCAATGTAAAGGTGATTGTGTGCTGAACAGGTCCAGCACCAGCTTTCAATCCTGGCTCTTCTGCTGTGGGAGCAGAAGCCAAACGTTCGTGCTGTACTCACTGTGCTGCCTGCAGCTGAGAGAGACCAGCTGAGAATTTGGATTCAAATGGAGTTTTAGGTATGAAACCGAGGAGAGACTGCAATGATGGTGACACCGTTGCAAAGCAGCCTGTGTGCTGAAGAGGCCCAGCACTAGCTTTCCCTGCTGGTTCTTCTGCTGTGGGAGCAGATGCCACTGTTCATTCTGTGCTGACTGTGTTGCTGCGCAGCAGAGAGCAGGCTCTGAACTGATTCCATTCAAATGCTTTTCCTGTATGAAAGGGAGCAGTGAAAGCAACGATGGATGCACCAATGTAAAGGTGATTGTGTGCTGAACAGGTCCAGCACAAGCTTTCAATCCTGGCTCTTCTGCTGTGGGAGCAGAAGCCAAACGTTCGTGCTGTACTCACTGTGCTGCTGGGCAGCTGAAAGCGACCAGCTGAGAATTTGGATTCAAATGGAGTTTTAGGTATGAAACCGAGGAGAGACTGCAATGATGGTGACACCGTTGCAAAGCAGCCTGTGTGCTGAAGAGGCCCAGCACTAGCTTTCCCTGCTGGTTCTTCTGCTGTGGGAGCAGATGCCACTGTTCATTCTGTGCTGACTGTGTTGCTGCGCAGCAGAGAGCAGGCTCTGAACTGATTCCATTCAAATGCTTTTCCTGTATGAAAGGGAGCAGTGAAAGCAACGATGGATGCACCAATGTAAAGGTGATTGTGTGCTGAACAGGTCCAGCACAAGCTTTCAATCCTGGCTCTTCTGCTGTGGGAGCAGAAGCCAAACGTTCGTGCTGTACTCACTGTGCTGCCTGCAGCTGAGAGAGACCAGCTGAGAATTTGGATTCAAATGGAGTTTTAGGTATGAAACCGAGGAGAGACTGCAATGATGGTGACACCGTTGCAAAGCAGCCTGTGTGCTGAAGAGGCCCAGCACTAGCTTTCCCTGCTGGTTCTTCTGCTGTGGGAGCAGATGCCACTGTTCATTCTGTGCTGACTGTGTTGCTGCGCAGCAGAGAGCAGGCTCTGAACTGATTCCATTCAAATGCTTTTCCTGTATGAAAGGGAGCAGTGAAAGCAACGATGGATGCACCAATGTAAAGGTGATTGTGTGCTGAACAGGTCCAGCACCAGCTTTCAATCCTGGCTCTTCTGCTGTGGGAGCAGAAGCCAAACGTTCGTGCTGTACTCACTGTGCTGCTGGGCAGCTGAAAGCGACCAGCTGAGAATTTGGATTCAAATGGACTTTTAGGTATGAAACCGAGGAGAGACTGCAATGATGGTGACACCGTTGCAAAGCAGCCTGTGTGCTGAAGAGGCCCAGCACTAGCTTTCCCTGCTGGTTCTTCTGCTGTGGGAGCAGATGCCACTGTTCATTCTGTGCTGACTGTGTTGCTGCGCAGCAGAGAGCAGGCTCTGAACTGATTCCATTCAAATGCTTTTCCTGTATGAAAGGGAGCAGTGAAAGCAACGATGGATGCACCAATGTAAAGGTGATTGTGTGCTGAACAGGTCCAGCACCAGCTTTCAATCCTGGCTCTTCTGCTGTGGGAGCAGAAGCCAAACGTTCGTGCTGTACTCACTGTGCTGCTGCAGCTGAAAGCGACCAGCTGAGAATTTGGATTCAAATGGACTTTTAGGTATGAAACCGAGGAGAGACTGCAATGATGGTGACACCGTTGCAAAGCAGCCTGTGTGCTGAAGAGGCCCAGCACTAGCTTTCCCTGCTGGTTCTTCTGCTGTGGGAGCAGATGCCACTGTTCATTCTGTGCTGACTGTGTTGCTGCGCAGCAGAGAGCAGGCTCTGAACTGATTCCATTCAAATGCTTTTCCTGTATGAAAGGGAGCAGTGAAAGCAACGATGGATGCACCAATGTAAAGGTGATTGTGTGCTGAACAGGTCCAGCACAGAGGCCAAATGTTCGTGCTGTACTCACTGTGCTGCCTGCAGCTGAGAGAGACCAGCTGAGAATTTGGATTCAAATGGAGTTTTAGGTATGAAACCGAGGAGAGACTGCAATGATGGTGACACCGTTGCAAAGCAGCCTGTGTGCTGAAGAGGCCCAGCACTAGCTTTCCCTGCTGGTTCTTCTGCTGTGGGAGCAGATGCCACTGTTCATTCTGTGCTGTGTTGCTGCGCAGCAGAGAGCAGGCTCTGAACTGATTCCATTCAAATGATTTTCCTGTATGAAAAGGAGCAGTGAAAGCAATGATGGATGCACCAATATAAAGGTGATTGTGTGCTGAACAGGTCCAGCACAAGCTTTCAATCCTGGCTCTTCTGCTGTGGGAGCAGAAGCCAAACGTTCGTGCTGTACTCACTGTGCTGCTGGGCAGCTGAGAGCGACCAGCTGAGAATTTGGATTCAAATGGAGTTTTAGGTATGAAACCGAGGAGAGACTGCAATGATGGTGACACCGTTGCAAAGCAGCCTGTGTGCTGAAGAGGCCCAGCACTAGCTTTCCCTGCTGGTTCTTCTGCTGTGGGAGCAGATGCCACTGTTCTTTCTGTGCTGACTGTGTTGCTGCGCAGCAGAGAGCAGGCTCTGAACTGATTCCATTCAAATGCTTTTCCTGTATGAAAGGGAGCAGTGAAAGCAACGATGGATGCACCAATGTAAAGGTGATTGTGTGCTGAACAGGTCCAGCACCAGCTTTCAATCCTGGCTCTTCTGCTGTGGGAGCAGAGGCCAAACGTTCGTGCTGTACTCACTGTGCTGCTGGGCAGCTGAGAGCGACCAGCTGAGAATTTGGATTCAAATGGAGTTTTAGGTATGAAACCGAGGAGAGACTGCAATGATGGTGACACCGTTGCAAAGCAGCCTGTGTGCTGAAGAGGCCCAGCACTAGCTTTCCCTGCTGGTTCTTCTGCTGTGGGAGCAGATGCCACTGTTCATTCTGTGCTGACTGTGTTGCTGCCAGCAGAGAGCAGGCTCTGAACTGATTCCATTCAAATGCTTTTCCTGTATGAAAGGGAGCAGTGAAAGCAACGATGGATGCACCAATGTAAAGGTGATTGTGTGCTGAACAGGTCCAGCACAGCTTTCAATCCTGGCTCTTCTGCTGTGGGAGCAGAAGCCAAACGTTCGTGCTGTACTCACTGTGCTGCTGGGCAACTGAAAGCGACCAGCTGAGAATTTGGATTCAAATGGAGTTTTAGGTATGAAACCGAGGAGAGACTGCAATGATGGTGACACCGTTGCAAAGCAGCCTGTGTGCTGAAGAGGCCCAGCACTAGCTTTCCCTGCTGGTTCTTCTGCTGTGGGAGCAGATGCCACTGTTCTTTCTGTGCTGACTGTGTTGCTGCCAGCAGAGAGCAGGCTCTGAACTGATTCCATTCAAATGCTTTTCCTGTATGAAAGGGAGCAGTGAAAGCAACGATGGATGCACCAATGTAAAGGTGATTGTGTGCTGAACAGGTCCAGCACCAGCTTTCAATCCTGACACTTCTGCTGTGGGAGCAGAAGCCAAACGTTCGTGCTGTACTCACTGTGCTGCTGGGCAACTGAAAGCGACCAGCTGAGAATTTGGATTCAAATGGAGTTTTAGGTATGAAACCGAGGAGAGACTGCAATGATGGTGACACCGTTGCAAAGCAGCCTGTGTGCTGAAGAGGCCCAGCACTAGCTTTCCCTGCTGGTTCTTCTGCTGTGGGAGCAGATGCCACTGTTCATTCTGTGCTGACAGTGTTGCTGCGCAGCAGAGAGCAGGCTTTTCCTGTATGAAAGGGAGCAGTGAAAGCAACGATGGATGCACCAATATAAAGGTGATTGTGTGCTGAACAGGTCCAGCACAAGCTTTCAATCCTGGCTCTTCTGCTGTGGGAGCAGAAGCCAAACGTTCGTGCTGTACTCACTGTGCTGCTGGGCAGCTGAGAGCGACCAGCTGAGAATTTGGATTCAAATGGAGTTTTAGGTATGAAACCGAGGAGAGACTGCAATGATGGTGACACCGTTGCAAAGCAGCCTGTGTGCTGAAGAGGCCCAGCACTAGCTTTCCCTGCTGGTTCTTCTGCTGTGGGAGCAGATGCCACTGTTCTTTCTGTGCTGACTGTGTTGCTGCCAGCAGAGAGCAGGCTCTGAACTGATTCCATTCAAATGCTTTTCCTGTATGAAAGGGAGCAGTGAAAGCAACGATGGATGCACCAATATAAAGGTGATTGTGTGCTGAACAGGTCCAGCACAAGCTTTCAATCCTGGCTCTTCTGCTGTGGGAGCAGAAGCCAAACGTTCGTGCTGTACTCACTGTGCTGCTGGGCAACTGAGAGCGACCAGCTGAGAATTTGGATTCAAATGGAGTTTTAGGTATGAAACCGAGGAGAGACTGCAATGATGGTGACACCGTTGCAAAGCAGCCTGTGTGCTGAAGAGGCCCAGCACTAGCTTTCCCTGCTGGTTCTTCTGCTGTGGGAGCAGATGCCACTGTTCATTCTGTGCTGACAGTGTTGCTGCGCAGCAGAGAGCAGGCTCTGAACTGATTCCATTCAAATGCTTTTCCTGTATGAAAGGGAGCAGTGAAAGCAACGATGGATGCACCAATGTAAAGGTGATTGTGTGCTGAACAGGTCCAGCACAAGCTTTCAATCCTGGCTCTTCTGCTGTGGGAGCAGAAGCCAAACGTTCGTGCTGTACTCACTGTGCTGCTGGGCAGCTGAAAGCGACCAGCTGAGAATTTGGATTCAAATGGAGTTTTAGGTATGAAACCGAGGAGAGACTGCAATGATGGTGACACCGTTGCAAAGCAGCCTGTGTGCTGAAGAGGCCCAGCACTAGCTTTCCCTGCTGGTTCTTCTGCTGTGGGAGCAGATGCCACTGTTCTTTCTGTGCTGACTGTGTTGCTGCGCAGCAGAGAGCAGGCTCTGAACTGATTCCATTCAAATGCTTTTCCTGTATGAAAGGGAGCAGTGAAAGCAACGATGGATGCACCAATGTAAAGGTGATTGTGTGCTGAACAGGTCCAGCACAAGCTTTCAATCCTGGCTCTTCTGCTGTGGGAGCAGAAGCCAAACGTTCGTGCTGTACTCACTGTGCTGCTGGGCAACTGAAAGCGACCAGCTGAGAATTTGGATTCAAATGGAGTTTTAGGTATGAAACCGAGGAGAGACTGCAATGATGGTGACACCGTTGCAAAGCAGCCTGTGTGCTGAAGAGGCCCAGCACTAGCTTTCCCTGCTGGTTCTTCTGCTGTGGGAGCAGATGCCACTGTTCATTCTGTGCTGACTGTGTTGCTGCGCAGCAGAGAGCAGGCTCTGAACTGATTCCATTCAAATGCTTTTCCTGTATGAAAGGGAGCAGTGAAAGCAACGATGGATGCACCAATGTAAAGGTGATTGTGTGCTGAACAGGTCCAGCACAAGCTTTCAATCCTGGCTCTTCTGCTGTGGGAGCAGAAGCCAAACGTTCGTGCTGTACTCACTGTGCTGCTGGGCAACTGAAAGCGACCAGCTGAGAATTTGGATTCAAATGGAGTTTTAGGTATGAAACCGAGGAGAGACTGCAATGATGGTGACACCGTTGCAAAGCAGCCTGTGTGCTGAAGAGGCCCAGCACTAGCTTTCCCTGCTGGTTCTTCTGCTGTGGGAGCAGATGCCACTGTTCATTCTGTGCTGACAGTGTTGCTGCGCAGCAGAGAGCAGGCTCTGAACTGATTCCATTCAAATGCTTTTCCTGTATGAAAGGGAGCAGTGAAAGCAACGATGGATGCACCAATGTAAAGGTGATTGTGTGCTGAACAGGTCCAGCACAAGCTTTCAATCCTGGCTCTTCTGCTGTGGGAGCAGAAGCCAAACGTTCGTGCTGTACTCACTGTGCTGCTGGGCAGCTGAAAGCGACCAGCTGAGAATTTGGATTCAAATGGAGTTTTAGGTATGAAACCGAGGAGAGACTGCAATGATGGTGACACCGTTGCAAAGCAGCCTGTGTGCTGAAGAGGCCCAGCACTAGCTTTCCCTGCTGGTTCTTCTGCTGTGGGAGCAGATGCCACTGTTCAATTGCTTTTCCTGTTATGCAGCAGAGAGCAGGCTACTGATTCCATTCAAATGCTTTTCCTGTATGAAAGGGAGCAGTGAAAGCAACGATGGATGCACCAATGTAAAGGTGATTGTGTGCTGAACAGGTCCAGCACAAGCTTTCAATCCTGGCTCTTCTGCTGTGGGAGCAGAAGCCAAACGTTCGTGCTGTACTCACTGTGCTGCTGGGCAACTGAGAGCGACCAGCTGAGAATTTGGATTCAAATGGAGTTTTAGGTATGAAACCGAGGAGAGACTGCAATGATGGTGACACCGTTGCAAAGCAGCCTGTGTGCTGAAGAGGCCCAGCACTAGCTTTCCCTGCTGGTTCTTCTGCTGTGGGAGCAGATGCCACTGTTCTTTCTGTGCTGACTGTGTTGCTGCCAGCAGAGAGCAGGCTCTGAACTGATTCCATTCAAATGCTTTTCCTGTATGAAAGGGAGCAGTGAAAGCAACGATGGATGCACCAATGTAAAGGTGATTGTGTGCTGAACAGGTCCAGCACAAGCTTTCAATCCTGGCTCTTCTGCTGTGGGAGCAGAAGCCAAACGTTCGTGCTGTACTCACTGTGCTGCTGGGCAACTGAAAGCGACCAGCTGAGAATTTGGATTCAAATGGAGTTTTAGGTATGAAACCGAGGAGAGACTGCAATGATGGTGACACCGTTGCAAAGCAGCCTGTGTGCTGAAGAGGCCCAGCACTAGCTTTCCCTGCTGGTTCTTCTGCTGTGGGAGCAGATGCCACTGTTCATTCTGTGCTGACTGTGTTGCTGCGCAGCAGAGAGCAGGCTCTGAACTGATTCCATTCAAATGCTTTTCCTGTATGAAAGGGAGCAGTGAAAGCAACGATGGATGCACCAATGTAAAGGTGATTGTGTGCTGAACAGGTCCAGCACAAGCTTTCAATCCTGGCTCTTCTGCTGTGGGAGCAGAAGCCAAACGTTCGTGCTGTACTCACTGTGCTGCTGCAGCTGAGAGAGACCAGCTGAGAATTTGGATTCAAATGGAGTTTTAGTTCTGTGCTGACAGTGTTGCTGCGCAGCAGAGAGCAGGCTCTGAACTGATTCCATTCAAATGCTTTTCCTGTATGAAAGGGAGCAGTGAAAGCAACGATGGATGCACCAATGTAAAGGTGATTGTGTGCTGAACAGGTCCAGCACAAGCTTTCAATCCTGGCTCTTCTGCTGTGGGAGCAGAAGCCAAACGTTCGTGCTGTACTCACTGTGCTGCTGGGCAACTGAAAGCGACCAGCTGAGAATTTGGATTCAAATGGAGTTTTAGGTATGAAACCGAGGAGAGACTGCAATGATGGTGACACCGTTGCAAAGCAGCCTGTGTGCTGAAGAGGCCCAGCACTAGCTTTCCCTGCTGGTTCTTCTGCTGTGGGAGCACTGATTCCATTCAATTGCTTTTCCTGTATGAAAGGGAGCAGTGAAAGCAACGATGGATGCACCAATGTAAAGGTGATTGTGTGCTGAACAGGTCCAGCACAAGCTTTCAATCCTGGCTCTTCTGCTGTGGGAGCAGAAGCCAAACGTTCGTGCTGTACTCACTGTGCTGCCTGCAGCTGAGAGAGACCAGCTGAGAATTTGGATTCAAATGGAGTTTTAGGTATGAAACCGAGGAGAGACTGCAATGATGGTGACACCGTTGCAAAGCAGCCTGTGTGCTGAAGAGGCCCAGCACTAGCTTTCCCTGCTGGTTCTTCTGCTGTGGGAGCAGATGCCACTGTTCTTTCTGTGCTGACTGTGTTGCTGCCAGCAGAGAGCAGGCTCTGAACTGATTCCATTCAAATGCTTTTCCTGTATGAAAGGGAGCAGTGAAAGCAACGATGGATGCACCAATGTAAAGGTGATTGTGTGCTGAACAGGTCCAGCACAAGCTTTCAATCCTGGCTCTTCTGCTGTGGGAGCAGAAGCCAAACGTTCGTGCTGTACTCACTGTGCTGCTGGGCAACTGAAAGCGACCAGCTGAGAATTTGGATTCAAATGGAGGTTTAGGTATGAAACCGAGGAGAGACAGCAATGATGGTGACACCGTTGCAAAGCAGCCTGTGTGCTGAAGAGGCCCAGCACTAGCTTTCCCTGCTGGTTCTTCTGCTGTGGGAGCAGATGCCACTGTTCATTCTGTGCTGACAGTGTTGCTGCGCAGCAGAGAGCAGGCTCTGAACTGATTCCATTCAAATGCTTTTCCTGTATGAAAGGGAGCAGTGAAAGCAACGATGGATGCACCAATGTAAAGGTGATTGTGTGCTGAACAGGTCCAGCACAAGCTTTCCCTCCTGGCTCATCTGCTGTGGGAGCAGAAGCCAAACGTTCGTGCTGTACTCACTGTGCTGCTGGGCAGCTGAAAGCGACCAGCTGAGAATTTGGATTCAAATGGAGTTTTAGGTATGAAACCGAGGAGAGACTGCAATGATGGTGACACCGTTGCAAAGCAGCCTGTGTGCTGAAGAGGCCCAGCACTAGCTTTCCCTGCTGGTTCTTCTGCTGTGGGAGCAGATGCCACTGTTCTTTCTGTGCTGTGTGTTGCTGCCAGCAGAGAGCAGGCTCTGAACTGATTCCATTCAAATGCTTTTCCTGTATGAAAGGGAGCAGTGAAAGCAACGATGGATGCACCAATGTAAAGGTGATTGTGTGCTGAACAGGTCCAGCACAAGCTTTCAATCCTGGCTCTTCTGCTGTGGGAGCAGAAGCCAAACGTTCGTGCTGTACTCACTGTGCTGCTGGGCAACTGAGAGCGACCAGCTGAGAATTTGGATTCAAATGGAGTTTTAGGTATGAAACCGAGGAGAGACTGCAATGATGGTGACACCGTTGCAAAGCAGCCTGTGTGCTGAAGAGGCCCAGCACTAGCTTTCCCTGCTGGTTCTTCTGCTGTGGGAGCAGATGCCACTGTTCATTCTGTGCTGACTGTGTTGCTGCGCAGCAGAGAGCAGGCTCTGAACTGATTCCATTCAAATGCTTTTCCTGTATGAAAGGGAGCAGTGAAAGCAACGATGGATGCACCAATGTAAAGGTGATTGTGTGCTGAACAGGTCCAGCACAAGCTTTCAATCCTGGCTCTTCTGCTGTGGGAGCAGAAGCCAAACGTTCGTGCTGTACTCACTGTGCTGCTGGGCAACTGAAAGCGACCAGCTGAGAATTTGGATTCAAATGGAGTTTTAGGTATGAAACCGAGGAGAGACTGCAATGATGGTGACACCGTTGCAAAGCAGCCTGTGTGCTGAAGAGGCCCAGCACTAGCTTTCCCTGCTGGTTCTTCTGCTGTGGGAGCAGATGCCACTGTTCATTCTGTGCTGACTGTGTTGCTGCGCAGCAGAGAGCAGGCTCTGAACTGATTCCATTCAAATGCTTTTCCTGTATGAAAGGGAGCAGTGAAAGCAACGATGGATGCACCAATGTAAAGGTGATTGTGTGCTGAACAGGTCCAGCACAAGCTTTCAATCCTGGCTCTTCTGCTGTGGGAGCAGAAGCCAAACGTTCGTGCTGTACTCACTGTGCTGCTGGGCCACTGAAAGCGACCAGCTGAGAATTTGGATTCAAATGGAGTTTTAGGTATGAAACCGAGGAGAGACTGCAATGATGGTGACACCGTTGCAAAGCAGCCTGTGTGCTGAAGAGGCCCAGCACTAGCTTTCCCTGCTGGTTCTTCTGCTGTGGGAGCAGATGCCACTGTTCATTCTGTGCTGACAGTGTTGCTGCGCAGCAGAGAGCAGGCTCTGAACTGATTCCATTCAATTGCTTTTCCTGTATGAAAGGGAGCAGTGAAAGCAACGATGGATGCACCAATGTAAAGGTGATTGTGTGCTGAACAGGTCCAGCACAAGCTTTCAATCCTGGCTCTTCTGCTGTGGGAGCAGAAGCCAAACGTTCGTGCTGTACTCACTGTGCTGCCTGCAGCTGAGAGAGACCAGCTGAGAATTTGGATTCAAATGGAGTTTTAGGTATGAAACCGAGGAGAGACTGCAATGATGGTGACACCGTTGCAAAGCAGCCTGTGTGCTGAAGAGGCCCAGCACTAGCTTTCCCTGCTGGTTCTTCTGCTGTGGGAGCAGATGCCACTGTTCTTTCTGTGCTGACTGTGTTGCTGCCAGCAGAGAGCAGGCTCTGAACTGATTCCATTCAAATGCTTTTCCTGTATGAAAGGGAGCAGTGAAAGCAACGATGGATGCACCAATGTAAAGGTGATTGTGTGCTGAACAGGTCCAGCACAAGCTTTCAATCCTGGCTCTTCTGCTGTGGGAGCAGAAGCCAAACGTTCGTGCTGTACTCACTGTGCTGCTGGGCAACTGAAAGCGACCAGCTGAGAATTTGGATTCAAATGGAGTTTTAGGTATGAAACCGAGGAGAGACTGCAATGATGGTGACACCGTTGCAAAGCAGCCTGTGTGCTGAAGAGGCCCAGCACTAGCTTTCCCTGCTGGTTCTTCTGCTGTGGGAGCAGATGCCACTGTTCATTCTGTGCTGACAGTGTTGCTGCGCAGCAGAGAGCAGGCTCTGAACTGATTCCATTCAATTGCTTTTCCTGGCTCTTCTGCTGTGGGAGCAGAAGCCAAACGTTCGTGCTGTACTCACTGTGCTGCTGGGCAACTGAAAGCGACCAGCTGAGAATTTGGATTCAAATGGAGTTTTAGGCATGAAACCGAGGAGGAAACCGAGGAGAGACTGCAATGATGGTGACACCGTTGCAAAGCAGCCTGTGTGCTGAAGAGGCCCAGCACTAGCTTTCCCTGCTGGTTCTTCTGCTGTGGGAGCAGATGCCACTGTTCTTTCTGTGCTGACAGTGTTGCTGCGCAGCAGAGAGCAGGCTCTGAACTGATTCCATTCAAATGCTTTTCCTGTATGAAAGGGAGCAGTGAAAGCAACGATGGATGCACCAATGTAAAGGTGATTGTGTGCTGAACAGGTCCAGCACAAGCTTTCAATCCTGGCTCTTCTGCTGTGGGAGCAGAAGCCAAACGTTCGTGCTGTACTCACTGTGCTGCTGGGCAGCTGAAAGCGACCAGCTGAGAATTTGGATTCAAATGGAGTTTTAGGTATGAAACCGAGGAGAGACTGCAATGATGGTGACACCGTTGCAAAGCAGCCTGTGTGCTGAAGAGGCCCAGCACTAGCTTTCCCTGCTGGTTCTTCTGCTGTGGGAGCAGATGCCACTGTTCATTCTGTGCTGACTGTGTTGCTGCCAGCAGAGAGCAGGCTCTGAACTGATTCCATTCAAATGCTTTTCCTGTATGAAAGGGAGCAGTGAAAGCAACGATGGATGCACCAATGTAAAGGTGATTGTGTGCTGAACAGGTCCAGCACAAGCTTTCAATCCTGGCTCTTCTGCTGTGGGAGCAGAAGCCAAACGTTCGTGCTGTACTCACTGTGCTGCTGGGCAGCTGAGAGAGACCAGCTGAGAATTTGGATTCAAATGGAGTTTTAGGTATGAAACCGAGGAGAGACTGCAATGATGGTGACACCGTTGCAAAGCAGCCTGTGTGCTGAAGAGGCCCAGCACTAGCTTTCCCTGCTGGTTCTTCTGCTGTGGGAGCAGATGCCACTGTTCTTTCTGTGCTGACTGTGTTGCTGCCAGCAGAGAGCAGGCTCTGAACTGATTCCATTCAAATGCTTTTCCTGTATGAAAGGGAGCAGTGAAAGCAACGATGGATGCACCAATGTAAAGGTGATTGTGTGCTGAACAGGTCCAGCACAAGCTTTCAATCCTGCTGCCTGCAGCTGAGAGAGACCAGCTGAGAATTTGGATTCAAATGGAGTTTTAGGTATGAAACCGAGGAGAGACTGCAATGATGGTGACACCGTTGCAAAGCAGCCTGTGTGCTGAAGAGGCCCAGCACTAGCTTTCCCTGCTGGTTCTTCTGCTGTGGGAGCAGATGCCACTGTTCATTCTGTGCTGACTGTGTTGCTGCCAGCAGAGAGCAGGCTCTGAACTGATTCCATTCAAATGCTTTTCCTGTATGAAAGGGAGCAGTGAAAGCAACGATGGATGCACCAATGTAAAGGTGATTGTGTGCTGAACAGGTCCAGCACAAGCTTTCAATCCTGGCTCTTCTGCTGTGGGAGCAGAAGCCAAACGTTCGTGCTGTACTCACTGTGCTGCTGGGCAACTGAAAGCGACCAGCTGAGAATTTGGATTCAAATGGAGTTTTAGGTATGAAACCGAGGAGAGACTGCAATGATGGTGACACCGTTGCAAAGCAGCCTGTGTGCTGAAGAGGCCCAGCACTAGCTTTCCCTGCTGGTTCTTCTGCTGTGGGAGCAGATGCCACTGTTCATTCTGTGCTGACAGTGTTGCTGCGCAGCAGAGAGCAGGCTCTGAACTGATTCCATTCAAATGCTTTTCCTGTATGAAAGGGAGCAGTGAAAGCAACGATGGATGCACCAATGTAAAGGTGATTGTGTGCTGAACAGGTCCAGCACCAGCTTTCAATCCTGGCTCTTCTGCTGTGGGAGCAGAAGCCAAACGTTCGTGCTGTACTCACTGTGCTGCTGGGCAGCTGAGAGCGACCAGCTGAGAATTTGGATTCAAATGGAGTTTTAGGTATGAAACCGAGGAGAGACTGCAATGATGGTGACACCGTTGCAAAGCAGCCTGTGTGCTGAAGAGGCCCAGCACTAGCTTTCCCTGCTGGTTCTTCTGCTGTGGGAGCAGATGCCACTGTTCATTCTGTGCTGACTGTGTTGCTGCGCAGCAGAGAGCAGGCTCTGAACTGATTCCATTCAAATGCTTTTCCTGTATGAAAGGGAGCAGTGAAAGCAACGATGGATGCACCAATGTAAAGGTGATTGTGTGCTGAACAGGTCCAGCACAAGCTTTCAATCCTGGCTCTTCTGCTGTGGGAGCAGAAGCCAAACGTTCGTGCTGTACTCACTGTGCTGCTGCAGCTGAGAGCGACCAGCTGAGAATTTGGATTCAAATGGAGTTTTAGGTATGAAACCGAGGAGAGACTGCAATGATGGTGACACCGTTGCAAAGCAGCCTGTGTGCTGAAGAGAAGCCCAGCACTAGCTTTCCCTGCTGGTTCTTCTGCTGTGGGAGCAGATGCCACTGTTCATTCTGTGCTGACTGTGTTGCTGCCAGCAGAGAGCAGGCTCTGAACTGATTCCATTCAAATGCTTTTCCTGTATGAAAGGGAGCAGTGAAAGCAACGATGGATGCACCAATGTAAAGGTGATTAGGTATGAAAGCGAGGAGAGACTGCAATGATGGTGACACCGTTGCAAAGCAGCCTGTGTGCTGAAGAGGCCCAGCACTAGCTTTCCCTGCTGGTTCTTCTGCTGTGGGAGCAGATGCCACTGTTCATTCTGTGCTGACTGTGTTGCTGCGCAGCAGAGAGCAGGCTCTTTACTGATTCCATTCAAATGATTTTCCTGTATGAAAGGGAGCAGTGAAAGCAACGATGGATGCACCGATGTAAAGGTGATTGTGTGCTGAACAGGTCCAGCACAAGCTTTCAATCCTGGCTCTTCTGCTGTGGGAGCAAATGCTTTTCCTCTATGAAAGGGAGCAGTGAAAGCAACGATGCCCAGCACTAGCTTTCCCTGCTGGTTCTTCTGCTGTGGGAGCAGATGCCACTGTTCATTCTGTGCTGACTGTGTTGCTGCGCAGCAGAGAGCAGGCTCTGTGGGAGCATGGGATGACCGATGTAAAGGTGATTGTGTGCTGAACAGGTCCAGCACAAGCTTTCAATCCTGGCTCTTCTGCTGTGGGAGCAGAGGCCAAACGTTCGTGCTGTACTCACTGTGCTGCTGGGCAGCTGAGAGCGACCAGCTGAGAATTTGGATTCAAATGGAGTTTTAGGTATGAAACCGAGGAGAGACTGCAATGATGGTGACACCGTTGCAAAGCAGCCTGTGTGCTGAAGAGGCCCAGCACTAGCTTTCCCTGCTGGTTCTTCTGCTGTGGGAGCAGATGCCACTGTTCATTCTGTGCTGACTGTGTTGCTGCGCAGCAGAGAGCAGGCTCTGAACTGATTCCATTCAAATGTTTTTCCTGTATGAAAGGGAGCAGTGAAAGCAACGATGGATGCACCGATGTAAAGGTGATTGTGTGCTGAACAGGTCCAGCACCAGCTTTCAATCCTGGCTCTTCTGCTGTGGGAGCAGAAGCCAAACGTTCGTGCTGTACTCACTGTGCTGCCTGCAGCTGAGAGAGACCAGATGAGAATTTGGATTCAAATGGACTTTTAGGTATGAAACCGAGGAGAGACTGCAATGATGGTGACACCGTTGCAAAGCAGCCTGTGTGCTGAAGAAGCCCAGCACTAGCTTTCCCTGCTGGTTCTTCTGCTGTGGGAGCAGATGCCACTGTTCATTCTGTGCTGACTGTGTTGCTGCCAGCAGAGAGCAGGCTCCGAACTGATTCCATTCAAATGCTTTTCCTGTATGAAAGGGAGCAGTGAAAGCAACGATGGATGCACCGATGTAAAGGTGATTGTGTGCTGAACAGGTCCAGCACAAGCTTTCAATCCTGGCTCTTCTGCTGTGGGAGCAGAGGCCAAACGTTCGTGCTGTACTCACTGTGCTGCTGGGCAGCTGAGAGAGACCAGCTGAGAATTTGGATTCAAATGGAGTTTTAGGTATGAAACCGAGGAGAGACTGCAATGATGGTGACACCGTTGCAAAGCAGCCTGTGTGCTGAAGAGGCCCAGCACTAGCTTTCCCTGCTGGTTCTTCTGCTGTGGGAGCAGATGCCACTGTTCATTCTGTGCTGACTGTGTTGCTGCGCAGCAGAGAGCAGGCTCTTTACTGATTCCATTCAAATGATTTTCCTGTATGAAAGGGAGCAGTGAAAGCAACGATGGATGCACCGATGTAAAGGTGATTGTGTGCTGAACAGGTCCAGCACCAGCTTTCAATCCTAGCTCTTCTGCTGTGGGAGCAGAAGCCAAACGTTCGTGCTGTACTCACTGTGCTGCTGGGCAGCTGAGAGCGACCAGCTGAGAATTTGGATTCAAATGGAGTTTTAGGTATGAAACCGAGGAGAGACTGCAATGATGGTGACACCGTTGCAAAGCAGCTTGTGTGCTGAAGAGGCCCAGCACTAGCTTTCCCTGCTGGTTCTTCTGCTGTGGGAGCAGATGCCACTGTTCTTTCTGTGCTGACTGTGTTGCTGCGCAGCAGAGAGCAGGCTCTTTACTGATTCCATTCAAATGATTTTCCTGTATGAAAGGGAGCAGTGAAAGCAACGATGGATGCACCGATGTAAAGGTGATTGTGTGCTGAACAGGTCCAGCACAAGCTTTCAATCCTGGCTCTTCTGCTGTGGGAGCAGAGGCCAAACGTTCGTGCTGTACTCACTGTGCTGCCTGCAGCTGAGAGAGACCAGCTGAGAATTTGGATTCAAATGGAGTTTTAGGTATGAAACCGAGGAGAGACTGCAATGATGGTGACACCGTTGCAAAGCAGCCTGTGTGCTGAAGAGGCCCAGCACTAGCTTTCCCTGCTGGTTCTTCTGCTGTGGGAGCAGATGCCACTGTTCATTCTGTGCTGACTGTGTTGCTGCGCAGCAGAGAGCAGGCTCTGAACTGATTCCATTCAAATGCTTTTCCTGTATGAAAGGGAGCAGTGAAAGCAACGATGGATGCACCGATGTAAAGGTGATTGTGTGCTGAACAGGTCCAGCACAAGCTTTCAATCCTGGCTCTTCTGCTGTGGGAGCAGAGGCCAAACGTTCGTGCTGTACTCACTGTGCTGCTGGGCAGCTGAAAGCGACCAGCTGAGAATTTGGATTCAAATGGAGTTTTAGGTATGAAACCGAGGAGAGACTGCAATGATGGTGACACCGTTGCAAAGCAGCCTGTGTGCTGAAGAGGCCCAGCACTAGCTTTCCCTGCTGGTTCTTCTGCTGTGGGAGCAGATGCCACTGTTCATTCTGTGCTGACTGTGTTGCTGCGCAGCAGAGAGCAGGCTCTGAACTGATTCCATTCAAATGCTTTTCCTGTATGAAAGGGAGCAGTGAAAGCAACGATGGATGCACCAATGTAAAGGTGATTGTGTGCTGAACAGGTCCAGCACAAGCTTTCAATCCTGGCTCTTCTGCTGTGGGAGCAGAGGCCAAACGTTCGTGCTGTACTCACTGTGCTGCTGGGCAGCTGAAAGCGACCAGCTGAGAATTTGGATTCAAATGGAGTTTTAGGTATGAAACCGAGGAGAGACTGCAATGATGGTGACACCGTTGCAAAGCAGCCTGTGTGCTGAAGAGGCCCAGCACTAGCTTTCCCTGCTGGTTCTTCTGCTGTGGGAGCAGATGCCACTGTTCATTCTGTGCTGACTGTGTTGCTGCGCAGCAGAGAGCAGGCTCTGAACTGATTCCATTCAAATGCTTTTCCTGTATGAAAGGGAGCAGTGAAAGCAACGATGGATGCACCGATGTAAAGGTGATTGTGTGCTGAACAGGTCCAGCACCAGCTTTCAATCCTGGCTCTTCTGCTGTGGGAGCAGAAGCCAAACGTTCGTGCTGTACTCACTGTGCTGCCTGCAGCTGAGAGAGACCAGCTGAGAATTTGGATTCAAATGGAGTTTTAGGTATGAAACCGAGGAGAGACTGCAATGATGGTGACACCGTTGCAAAGCAGCCTGTGTGCTGAAGAAGCCCAGCACTAGCTTTCCCTGCTGGTTCTTCTGCTGTGGGAGCAGATGCCACTGTTCATTCTGTGCTGACTGTGTTGCTGCCAGCAGAGAGCAGGCTCCGAACTGATTCCATTCAAATGCTTTTCCTGTATGAAAGGGAGCAGTGAAAGCAACGATGGATGCACCGATGTAAAGGTGATTGTGTGCTGAACAGGTCCAGCACAAGCTTTCAATCCTGGCTCTTCTGCTGTGGGAGCAGAGGCCAAACGTTCGTGCTGTACTCACTGTGCTGCTGGGCAGCTGAGAGAGACCAGCTGAGAATTTGGATTCAAATGGAGTTTTAGGTATGAAACCGAGGAGAGACTGCAATGATGGTGACACCGTTGCAAAGCAGCCTGTGTGCTGAAGAGGCCCAGCACTAGCTTTCCCTGCTGGTTCTTCTGCTGTGGGAGCAGATGCCACTGTTCATTCTGTGCTGACTGTGTTGCTGCGCAGCAGAGAGCAGGCTCTTTACTGATTCCATTCAAATGATTTTCCTGTATGAAAGGGAGCAGTGAAAGCAACGATGGATGCACCGATGTAAAGGTGATTGTGTGCTGAACAGGTCCAGCACCAGCTTTCAATCCTAGCTCTTCTGCTGTGGGAGCAGAAGCCAAACGTTCGTGCTGTACTCACTGTGCTGCTGGGCAGCTGAAGAGCGACCAGCTGAGAATTTGGATTCAAATGGAGTTTTAGGTATGAAACCGAGGAGAGACTGCAATGATGGTGACACCGTTGCAAAGCAGCCTGTGTGCTGAAGAGGCCCAGCACTAGCTTTCCCTGCTGGTTCTTCTGCTGTGGGAGCAGATGCCACTGTTCTTTCTGTGCTGACTGTGTTGCTGCGCAGCAGAGAGCAGGCTCTGAACTGATTCCATTCAAATGCTTTTCCTGTATGAAAGGGAGCAGTGAAAGCAACGATGGATGCACCGATGTAAAGGTGATTGTGTGCTGAACAGGTCCAGCACAAGCTTTCAATCCTGGCTCTTCTGCTGTGGGAGCAGAAGCCAAACGTTCGTGCTGTACTCACTGTGCTGCCTGCAGCTGAGAGAGACCAGCTGAGAATTTGGATTCAAATGGAGTTTTAGGTATGAAACCGAGGAGAGACTGCAATGATGGTGACACCGTTGCAAAGCAGCCTGTGTGCTGAAGAGGCCCAGCACTAGCTTTCCCTGCTGGTTCTTCTGCTGTGGGAGCAGATGCCACTGTTCATTCTGTGCTGACTGTGTTGCTGCGCAGCAGAGAGCAGGCTCTGAACTGATTCCATTCAAATGCTTTTCCTGTATGAAAGGGAGCAGTGAAAGCAACGATGGATGCACCGATGTAAAGGTGATTGTGTGCTGAACAGGTCCAGCACAAGCTTTCAATCCTGGCTCTTCTGCTGTGGGAGCAGAGGCCAAACGTTCGTGCTGTACTCACTGTGCTGCTGGGCAGCTGAGAGCGACCAGCTGAGAATTTGGATTCAAATGGACTTTTAGGTATGAAACCGAGGAGAGACTGCAATGATGGTGACACCATTGCAAAGCAGCCTGTGTGCTGAAGAGGCCCAGCACTAGCTTTCCCTGCTGGTTCTTCTGCTGTGGGAGCAGATGCCACTGTTCTTTCTGTGCTGACTGAGTTGCTGCCAGCAGAGAGCAGGCTCTGAACTGATTCCATTCAAATGCTTTTCCTGTATGAAAGGGAGCAGTGAAAGCAACGATGGATGCACCAATGTAAAGGTGATTGTGTGCTGAACAGGTCCAGCACCAGCTTTCAATCCTGACACTTCTGCTGTGGGAGCAGAGGCCAAACGTTCGTGCTGTACTCACTGTGCTGCTGGGCAGCTGAAAGCGACCAGCTGAGAATTTGGATTCAAATGGAGTTTTAGGTATGAAACCGAGGAGAGACTGCAATGATGGTGACACCGTTGCAAAGCAGCCTGTGTGCTGAAGAGGCCCAGCACTAGCTTTCCCTGCTGGTTCTTCTGCTGTGGGAGCAGATGCCACTGTTCATTCTGTGCTGACTGTGTTGCTGCGCAGCAGAGAGCAGGCTCTTTACTGATTCCATTCAAATGATTTTCCTGTATGAAAGGGAGCAGCGAAAGCAACGATGGATGCACCGATGTAAAGGTGATTGTGTGCTGAACAGGTCCAGCACAAGCTTTCAATCCTGGCTCTTCTGCTGTGGGAGCAGAAGCCAAACGTTCGTGCTGTACTCACTGTGCTGCCTGCAGCTGAGAGAGACCAGCTGAGAATTTGGATTCAAATGGAGTTTTAGGTATGAAACCGAGGAGAGACTGCAATGATGGTGACACCGTTGCAAAGCAGCCTGTGTGCTGAAGAGGCCCAGCACTAGCTTTCCCTGCTGGTTCTTCTGCTGTGGGAGCAGATGCCACTGTTCATTCTGTGCTGACTGTGTTGCTGCGCAGCAGAGAGCAGGCTCTGAACTGATTCCATTCAAATGCTTTTCCTGTATGAAAGGGAGCAGTGAAAGCAACGATGGATGCACCAATGTAAAGGTGATTGTGTGCTGAACAGGTCCAGCACCAGCTTTCAATCCTGGCTCTTCTGCTGTGGGAGCAGAAGCCAAACGTTCGTGCTGTACTCACTGTGCTGCTGGGCAGCTGAAAGCGACCAGCTGAGAATTTGGATTCAAATGGACTTTTAGGTATGAAAGCGAGGAGAGACTGCAATGATGGTGACACCGTTGCAAAGCAGCCTGTGTGCTGAAGAGGCCCAGCACTAGCTTTCCCTGCTGGTTCTTCTGCTGTGGGAGCAGATGCCACTGTTCTTTCTGTGCTGACTGTGTTGCTGCGCAGCAGAGAGCAGGCTCTGAACTGATTCCATTCAAATGCTTTTCCTGTATGAAAGGGAGCAGTGAAAGCAACGATGGATGCACCAATGTAAAGGTGATTGTGTGCTGAACAGGTCCAGCACCAGCTTTCAATCCTAGCTCTTCTGCTGTGGGAGCAGAGGCCAAACGTTCGTGCTGTACTCACTGTGCTGCCTGCAGCTGAGAGAGACCAGCTGAGAATTTGGATTCAAATGGAGTTTTAGGTATGAAACCGAGGAGAGACTGCAATGATGGTGACACCGTTGCAAAGCAGCCTGTGTGCTGAAGAGGCCCAGCACTAGCTTTCCCTGCTGGTTCTTCTGCTGTGGGAGCAGATGCCACTGTTCATTCTGTGCTGACTGTGTTGCTGCGCAGCAGAGAGCAGGCTCTGAACTGATTCCATTCAAATGCTTTTCCTGTATGAAAGGGAGCAGTGAAAGCAACGATGGATGCACCGATGTAAAGGTGATTGTGTGCTGAACAGGTCCAGCACAAGCTTTCAATCCTGGCTCTTCTGCTGTGGGAGCAGAGGCCAAACGTTCGTGCTGTACTCACTGTGCTGCTGGGCAGCTGAAAGCGACCAGCTGAGAATTTGGATTCAAATGGACTTTTAGGTATGAAACCGAGGAGAGACTGCAATGATGGTGACACCGTTGCAAAGCAGCCTGTGTGCTGAAGAGGCCCAGCACTAGCTTTCCCTGCTGGTTCTTCTGCTGTGGGAGCAGATGCCACTGTTCATTCTGTGCTGACTGTGTTGCTGCGCAGCAGAGAGCAGGCTCTGAACTGATTCCATTCAAATGCTTTTCCTGTATGAAAGGGAGCAGTGAAAGCAACGATGGATGCACCAATGTAAAGGTGATTGTGTGCTGAACAGGTCCAGCACCAGCTTTCAATCCTGGCTCTTCTGCTGTGGGAGCAGAAGCCAAACGTTCGTGCTGTACTCAGTGTGCTGCCTGCAGCTGAGAGAGACCAGCTGAGAATTTGGATTCAAATGGAGTTTTAGGTATGAAACCGAGGAGAGACTGCAATGATGGTGACACCGTTGCAAAGCAGCCTGTGTGCTGAAGAGGCCCAGCACTAGCTTTCCCTGCTGGTTCTTCTGCTGTGGGAGCAGATGCCACTGTTCATTCTGTGCTGACTGTGTTGCTGCGCAGCAGAGAGCAGGCTCTGAACTGATTCCATTCAAATGCTTTTCCTGTATGAAAGGGAGCAGTGAAAGCAACGATGGATGCACCAATGTAAAGGTGATTGTGTGCTGAACAGGTCCAGCACAAGCTTTCAATCCTGGCTCTTCTGCTGTGGGAGCAGAAGCCAAACGTTCGTGCTGTACTCACTGTGCTGCCTGCAGCTGAGAGAGACCAGCTGAGAATTTGGATTCAAATGGAGTTTTAGGTATGAAACCGAGGAGAGACTGCAATGATGGTGACACCGTTGCAAAGCAGCCTGTGTGCTGAAGAGGCCCAGCACTAGCTTTCCCTGCTGGTTCTTCTGCTGTGGGAGCAGATGCCACTGTTCATTCTGTGCTGACTGTGTTGCTGCGCAGCAGAGAGCAGGCTCTGAACTGATTCCATTCAAATGATTTTCCTGTATGAAAGGGAGCAGTGAAAGCAACGATGGATGCACCAATGTAAAGGTGATTGTGTGCTGAACAGGTCCAGCACCAGCTTTCAATCCTAGCTCTTCTGCTGTGGGAGCAGAAGCCAAACGTTCGTGCTGTACTCACATGGATGCACCAATATAAAGGTGATTGTGTGCTGAACAGGTCCAGCACAAGCTTTCAATCCTGGCTCTTCTGCTGTGGGAGCAGAAGCCAAACGTTCGTGCTGTACTCACTGTGCTGCTGGGCAACTGAAAGCGACCAGCTGAGAATTTGGATTCAAATGGAGTTTTAGGTATGAAACCGAGGAGAGACTGCAATGATGGTGACACCGTTGCAAAGCAGCCTGTGTGCTGAAGAGGCCCAGCACTAGCTTTCCCTGCTGGTTCTTCTGCTGTGGGAGCAGATGCCACTGTTCATTCTGTGCTGACTGTGTTGCTGCGCAGCAGAGAGCAGGCTCTGAACTGATTCCATTCAAATGCTTTTCCTGTATGAAAGGGAGCAGTGAAAGCAACGATGGATGCACCAATGTAAAGGTGATTGTGTGCTGAACAGGTCCAGCACAAGCTTTCAATCCTGGCTCTTCTGCTGTGGGAGCAGAAGCCAAACGTTCGTGCTGTACTCACTGTGCTGCCTGCAGCTGAGAGAGACCAGCTGAGAATTTGGATTCAAATGGACTTTTAGGTATGAAACCGAGGAGAGACTGCAATGATGGTGACACCGTTGCAAAGCAGCCTGTGTGCTGAAGAGGCCCAGCACTAGCTTTCCCTGCTGGTTCTTCTGCTGTGGGAGCAGATGCCACTGTTCTTTCTGTGCTGACTGTGTTGCTGCCAGCAGAGAGCAGGCTCTGAACTGATTCCATTCAAATGCTTTTCCTGTATGAAAGGGAGCAGTGAAAGCAACGATGGATGCACCAATATAAAGGTGATTGTGTGCTGAACAGGTCCAGCACAAGCTTTCAATCCTGGCTCTTCTGCTGTGGGAGCAGAAGCCAAACGTTCGTGCTGTACTCACTGTGCTGCTGGGCAACTGAAAGCGACCAGCTGAGAATTTGGATTCAAATGGAGTTTTAGGTATGAAACCGAGGAGAGACTGCAATGATGGTGACACCGTTGCAAAGCAGCCTGTGTGCTGAAGAGGCCCAGCACTAGCTTTCCCTGCTGGTTCTTCTGCTGTGGGAGCAGATGCCACTGTTCATTCTGTGCTGACTGTGTTGCTGCGCAGCAGAGAGCAGGCTCTGAACTGATTCCATTCAAATGCTTTTCCTGTATGAAAGGGAGCAGTGAAAGCAACGATGGATGCACCAATGTAAAGGTGATTGTGTGCTGAACAGGTCCAGCACAAGCTTTCAATCCTGGCTCTTCTGCTGTGGGAGCAGAAGCCAAACGTTCGTGCTGTACTCACTGTGCTGCTGGGCAACTGAAAGCGACCAGCTGAGAATTTGGATTCAAATGGAGTTTTAGGTATGAAACCGAGGAGAGACTGCAATGATGGTGACACCGTTGCAAAGCAGCCTGTGTGCTGAAGAGGCCCAGCACTAGCTTTCCCTGCTGGTTCTTCTGCTGTGGGAGCAGATGCCACTGTTCATTCTGTGCTGACTGTGTTGCTGCGCAGCAGAGAGCAGGCTCTGAACTGATTCCATTCAAATGCTTTTCCTGTATGAAAGGGAGCAGTGAAAGCAACGATGGATGCACCAATGTAAAGGTGATTGTGTGCTGAACAGGTCCAGCACAAGCTTTCAATCCTGGCTCTTCTGCTGTGGGAGCAGAAGCCAAACGTTCGTGCTGTACTCACTGTGCTGCTGGGCAGCTGAAAGAGACCAGCTGAGAATTTGGATTCAAATGGAGTTTTAGGTATGAAACCGAGGAGAGACTGCAATGATGGTGACACCGTTGCAAAGCAGCCTGTGTGCTGAAGAGGCCCAGCACTAGCTTTCCCTGCTGGTTCTTCTGCTGTGGGAGCAGATGCCACTGTTCTTTCTGTGCTGACTGTGTTGCTGCCAGCAGAGAGCAGGCTCTGAACTGATTCCATTCAAATGCTTTTCCTGTATGAAAGGGAGCAGTGAAAGCAACGATGGATGCACCAATGTAAAGGTGATTGTGTGCTGAACAGGTCCAGCACAAGCTTTCAATCCTGACACTTCTGCTGTGGGAGCAGAAGCCAAACGTTCGTGCTGTACTCACTGTGCTGCTGGGCAACTGAAAGCGACCAGCTGAGAATTTGGATTCAAATGGAGTTTTAGGTATGAAACCGAGGAGAGACTGCAATGATGGTGACACCGTTGCAAAGCAGCCTGTGTGCTGAAGAGGCCCAGCACTAGCTTTCCCTGCTGGTTCTTCTGCTGTGGGAGCAGATGCCACTGTTCATTCTGTGCTGACAGTGTTGCTGCGCAGCAGAGAGCAGGCTCTGAACTGATTCCATTCAAATGCTTTTCCTGTATGAAAGGGAGCAGTGAAAGCAACGATGGATGCACCAATGTAAAGGTGATTGTGTGCTGAACAGGTCCAGCACAAGCTTTCAATCCTGGCTCTTCTGCTGTGGGAGCAGAAGCCAAACGTTCGTGCTGTACTCACTGTGCTGCCTGCAGCTGAGAGAGACCAGCTGAGAATTTGGATTCAAATGGACTTTTAGGTATGAAACCGAGGAGAGGCTGCAATGATGGTGACACCGTTGCAAAGCAGCCTGTGTGCTGAAGAGGCCCAGCACTAGCTTTCCCTGCTGGTTCTTCTGCTGTGGGAGCAGATGCCACTGTTCTTTCTGTGCTGACTGTGTTGCTTCCAGCAGAGAGCAGGCTCTGAACTGATTCCATTCAAATGCTTTTCCTGTATGAAAGGGAGCAGTGAAAGCAACGATGGATGCACCAATGTAAAGGTGATTG
>NW_026916184.1:0-5000 GCF_034315485.1 Pezoporus occidentalis
ACATAACAAAGTGAGCAAAATAAAGCGTGTTCAAGAGCATTCTAATGACCCAGAGAGGTTCTCAACCCTAACCCTAACCCTAACCCTAACACTAACCCTAACCCATTTCTCCCCTGTAACCGTAACAAAGTGAGTGTAATACTATATATATAGATATATAGGAAAACACAGTAAACGTAACAAAGTGAGCAAAATAAAGCATGTTCAAGAGCATTCTAATGACCCACAGAGGTTCTCAACCCTAACCCTAACCCTAACCCTAACACCTAACCCTAACCCATTTCTCCCCTGTAACTGTAACAAAGTGAGTGTAATACTATATATATAGATATATAGGAAAACACAGTAAACGTAACAAAGTGAGCAAAATAAAGCATGTTCAAGAGCATTCTAATGACACACAGAGGTACTCAACCCTAACCCTAACCCTAACCCTAAACCTAACCCTAACCCTAACCCATTTCTCCCCACTAACTGTAACAAAGTGAGTGTAATACTATATATATAGATATATAGGAAAACACAGTAAACGTAACAAAGTGAGCAAAATAAAGCATGTTCAACCATTTCTCCCCACTAACTGTAACAAAGTGAGTGTAATACTATATATATAGATATCTAGGAAAACACAGTAAACGTAACAAAGTGAGCAAAATAAAGCATGTTCAAGAGCATTCTAATGACCCACAGAGATACTCAACCCTAACCCTAACCCTTACCTGAACCCTAACCCATTTCTCCCCTGTAACTGTAACAAAGTGAGTGTAATAACTATATATATAGATATATAGGAAAACACAGTAAACGTAACAAAGTGAGCAAAATAAAGCATGTTCAAGAGCATTCTAATGACACACAGAGGTCCTCAACCCTAACCCTAACCTTAACACTAACCCTAAACCTAACCCTAACCCTAATCCTAACCCTAACCCATTTCTCCCCTGTAACCGTAACAAAGTGAGTGTAATACTATATATATAGATATATAGGAAAACACAGGAAACGTAACAAAGTGAGCAAAATAAAGCATGTTCAAGAGCATTCTAATGACGCACAGAGGTTCTCAACCCCAACCCTAACCCTAACCCTTACCCTAACCCTAAGCCATTTCTCCCCTGTAACTGTAACAAAGTGAGTGTAATACTATATATATAGATATATAGGAAAACACAGTAAACGTAACAAAGTGAGCAAAATAAAGCATGTTCAAGAGCATTCTAATGACACACAGAGGTTCTCAACCCTAACCCTAAACCTAACCCTAACCCTAACCCTAACCCTAACCCTAACCCTAACCCATTTCTCCCCTGTAGCTGTAACAAAGTGAGTGTAATGCTATATATATAGATATATAGGAAAACACAGTAAACGTAAGAAAGTGAGCAAAATAAAGCATGTTCAAGAGCATTCTAATGACCCACAGAGGTTCTCAACCCTAACCCTAACCCTAACACTAAACGTAAGAAAGTGATCAAAATAAAGCATGTTCAAGAGCATTCTACTGACCCACAGAGGTTCTCAAACATAACCCTAACCCTAACCCTAAACCTAACCCTAACCCTAACCAATTTCTCCCCTGTACCGTAACAAAGTGAGTGCAATACTATATATATAGATATATAGGAAAACACAGTAAATGTAACAAAGTGAGCAAAATAAAGCATGTTCAAGAGCATTCTAATGACCCACAGCGGTTCTCAACCCTAACCCTAACCCTAACCCTACCCAAACCCTAACCCTAACCGTAACCCTAACCCATTTCTCCCCTGTAACTGTAACAAAGTGAGTGTAATACTACATATATAGATATATAGGAAAACACAGTAAACGCAAGAAAGTGAGCAAAATAAAGCATGTTCAAGAGCATTCTAATGACACACAGAGGTTCTCAATCCTAACCCTAACCCTAACCCTAACCCTAAACAATTTGTCCCCTGTAACTGTAACAAAGTGAGTGTAATACTATATATATAGATATATAGGAAAACACAGTAAACGTAACAAAGTGAGCAAAATAAAGCAAGTTCAAGAGCATTCTAATGACCCACAGAGGTTCTCAACCCCAACCCTAACCCTAACCCTAACACTAACCCATTTCTCCCCTGTAACTGTAACAAAGAGAGTGTAATACTATATATATAGATATATAGGAAAACACAGTAAACATAACAAAGTGAGCAAAATAAAGCGTGTTCAAGAGCATTCTAATGACCCACAGAGGTTCTCAACCCTAACCCTAACCCTAACCCTAACCCATTTCTCCCCTGTAACCGTAACAAAGTGAGTGTAATACTATATACATAGATATATAGGAAAATACAGTAAACGTAACAAAGTGAGCAAAATAAAGCATGTTCAAGAGCATTATAATGACCCACAGAGGTTCTCAACCCTAACCCTAACCCTAACCGTAAACCTAAACCTACCGCATTTCTCCCCTGTAGCTGTAACAAAGCAAGTGTAATACTATATATATAGATACATAGGAAAACACAGGAAACGTAACAAAGTGAGCAAAATAAAGCATGTTCAAGAGCATTCTAATGACCCACAGAGGTACTCAACCCTAACCCTAACCCTAACCCTAACCCTAACCCATTTCTCCCCTGTAACTGTAACAAAGTGAGTGCAATACTATATATAGAGATATATAGGAAAACACAGAAAACTTAACAAAGTGAGCAAAATAAAGCATATTCAAGAGCATTCTAATGACCCACAGAGGTTTTCAACCCTAACCCTAACCCTAACCCTAACACTAGCCCTAAACCTAACCCTAACCCTAACCCTAAACCATTTCTCCCCTGTAACTGTAACAAAGTGAGTGTAATACTATATATATAGATATATAGGAAAACACAGTAAACGTAACAAAGTGAGCAAAATAAAGCATGTTCAAGAGCGTTCTAATGACCCACAGAGGTTCTCAAACCTAACCCTCACCCTAACCCTAACCCTAAGCCATTTCTCCCCTGTAACTGTAACAAAGTGAGTGTAATACTATATATATAGATATATAGGAAAACACAGTAAACGTAACAAAGTGAGCAAAATAAAGCATGTTCAAGAGCATTCTAATGACCCACAGAGGTTCTCAACCCTAACCCTAACCCTAACCCTAACCCTAACCCTAACCCATTTCTCCCCTGTAACTGTAACAAAGTGAGTGTAATACTATATATATAGATATATAGGAAAACACAGTAAACGTAACAAAGTGAGCAAAATAAAGCATGTTCAAGAGCATTCTAATGACCCACAGAGGTACTCAACCCTAACCCTAACCCTAACCCATTTCTCCCCTGTAACTGTAACAAAGTGAGAGTAATACTATATATATAGATATATAGGAAAACACAGTAAACGTAAGAAAGTGAGCAAAATAAAGCATGTTCAAGAGCATTCTAATGACCCAGAGAGGTTCTCAACCTCCCCTGTAACTGTAACAAAGTGAGTGTAATACTATATATATAGATATATAGGAAAACACAGTAAACGTAACAAAGTGAGCAAAATAAAGCATGTTCAAGAGCATTCTAATGACCCACAGAGGTTCTCAACCCTAACCCTAACCCTAACCCTAACCCTAACCCTAACCCTAACCCTAACCCATTTCTCCCCTGTAACTGTAACAAAGTGAGTGTAATACTATATATATAGATATATAGGAAAACACAGGAAACGTAACAAAGTGAGCAAAATAAAGCATGTTCAAGAGCATTCTAATGACCCACAGAGGTTCTCAACCCTAACCCTAACCCTAACCCTAACCCTAACCCTAACCCATTTCTCCCCTGTAACTGTAACAAAGTGAGTGTAATACTATATATATAGATATATAGGAAAACACAGGAAACGTAACAAAGTGAGCAAAATAAAGCATGTTCAAGAGCATTCTAATGACCCACAGAGGTTCTCAACCCTAACCCTAACCCTAACCCTAACCCTAACCCTAACCCTAACCCTAACCCATTTCTCCCCTGTAACTTTAACAAAGTGAGTGTAATACTATATATATAGATATATAGGAAAACACAGTAAACGTAACAAAGTGAGCAAAATAAAGCATGTTCAAGAGCATTCTAATGACCCACAGAGGTACTCAACCCTAACCCTAACCCTAACCCTAACCCTAACCCTAACCCTAACACTAACCCATTTCTCCCCTGTAACTTTAACAAAGTGAGTGTAATACTATATATATAGATATATAGGAAAACACAGTAAACGTAACAAAGTGAGCAAAATAAAGCATGTTCAAGAGCATTCTAATGACCCACAGAGGTTCTCAACCCTAACGCTAACCCCTGAACCCTAACCCTAACCCCCTAACCCTAACCCTAACCCTAAACCATTTCTCCCCTGTAACTGTAACAAAGTGAGTGCAATACTATATATATAGATATATATGAAAACACAGAAAACGTAACAAAGTGAGCAAAATAAAGCATGTTCAAGAGCGTTCTAATGACCCACAGTCAACCCTAACCCTAACCCTAACCCTAACCCTAACCCTAACCCTAAACCTAAACCTAACCCTAACCCTAAACCATTTCTCCCCTGTAACTGTAAAAAAGTGAGTGCAATACTATATATAGAGATATATAGGAAAACACAGTAAACGTAACAAAGGGATCAAAATAAAGCATGTTCAAGAGCATTCTAATGACCCAGAGAGGTTCTCAAACCTAACCCTAACCATAACCCTAACACTAACCCTAACCCATTTCTCCCCTGTAACTGTAACAAAGTGAGTGTAATACTATATATATAGATATATAGGAAAACACAGGAAACGTAACAAAGTGAGCAAAATAAAGCATGTTCAAGAGCATTGTAATGACCAGCAGAGGTTCTCAACCCTAACCATAACCCTAATTCTAACCCTAACCCATTTCTCCCCTGTAACTGTAACAAAGTGAGTGTAATACTATATATATAGATATATAGGAAAACACAGGAAACGTAACAAAGTGAGCAAAATAAAGCATGTTCAAGAG
>NW_026916184.1:10000-16812 GCF_034315485.1 Pezoporus occidentalis
GAGTGTAATACTATATATATAGATATATAGGAAAACACAGTAAACGTAAGAAATTGAGCAAAATAAAGCATGTTCAAGAGCATTCCAATGAGACACAGAGGTTCTCAACCCTAACCCTAACCCTAAAGCTAACCCTAACCCTAACCCTAACCCATTTCTCCCCTGTAACTGTAACAAAGTGAGTGTAATACTATATATATAGATATATAGGAAAACACAGTAAACGTAACAAAGTGAGCAAAATAAAGCATGTTCAAGAGCATTCTAATGACCCACAGAGGTTCTCAACCCTAACCCTAACCCTAACCCTAACCCTAACCCATTTCTCCCCTGTAACTGTAACAAAGTGAGTGTAATACTATATATATAGATATATAGGAAAACACAGTAAACGTAACAAAGTGAGCAAAATAAAGCATGTTCAAGAGCATTCTAATGACCACACAGAGGTTCTTTAACCCTAACCCTAACCCTAACCCTTACCCTAACACTAACCCTAACCCATTTCTCCCCTGTAACTGTAACAAAGTGAGTGTAATACTATATATATAGATATCTAGGAAAACACAGTAAACGTAAGAAAGTGAGCAAAATAAAGCATGTTCAAGAGCATTCTAATGACCACCGAGGTTCTCAACCCCAACCCTAACCCTAACCCTAACCCATTTCTCCCCTGTAACTGTAACAAAGTGAGTGTAATACTATATATATAGATATATAGGAAAACACAGTAAACGTAACAAAGTGAGCAAAATAAAGCATGTTCAAGAGCATTCTAATGAGACACAGAGGTTCTCAACCCTAACCCTAACCTTAACCCTAACCCTAACCCGAACCCATTTCTCCCCTATAACTGTAACAAAGTGAGAGTAATACTATATATATAGATATATAGGAAAAAACAGTAAACGTAAGAAAGTGAGCAAAATTAAGCATGTTCAACAGCATTCTAATGAGCCCCAGAATAGCCTCATAGACCCCATTATAGCCTCATAGATTCCCATTGTTGCTATATAGAGCCCCAGTATTCCCTCATAGAGCCCTATTACTGCCTCATAGAGGCCAATTATAACCCCATAGAGCCCCATTATAGCCTCATAGACCTCCTGATAGCCATCATTGAGCCCCAGTCTTGCGTCCTAGAACCCCGTTATTGCCTCATAGAGCCCCATTATTACCTCGTAGAGCCCCAGTATTGCGTTATAGAGCCCCATTATTGCTTCATAGTGTTCCATTATTGCATCACAGAGCCCCATTATTGCCTCATAAATCCTATTATAGCCTCATAGACCCCAGCATAGCCTCCTAGAGCCCCAGCATAGCCTCAGAGAGCCCCATTATTGCCTCATAGAGCCCCATTATTGCATCATAGCGCCCCATTATTACCTCAGACCCCATTATTGCATTATAGA
This sequence comes from Pezoporus occidentalis, assembly GCF_034315485.1. NCBI lineage: Eukaryota > Metazoa > Chordata > Aves > Psittaciformes > Psittacidae > Pezoporus > Pezoporus occidentalis. The sequence continues at coordinate 11,413 of NW_026916184.1, forward strand.
GCCCCAGTACTGACTCACAGAGCCCCAGTATTGCCTCATAGAGCCCCATTATTTCCTCAGAGAGCTCCATTATTGCCTAATAGAGCACCATTATTAACTCGTAGCCCCCAGTATTGCGTTTTAGAGCCCCATTATTGGCTCATAGAGCCACATTATTGCATCATAGAGACCCTTTATAACCACATGGAGCCCCGTTATTGCCTCATAGACTTCATTATAGCCTCCTAGAGCCCCATTGTTGGGACATAGAGCCCCATTATTGCCTCATAGAGCCCCATTATTGCGTCATAGAACCCCCATTAGTGCATCATAGAGCCAAATTATTTCCCCATAGAGCCTACTGTTGCCTCATAGAGCCCCATTATTGCGTCATAGAGCCCCATTATTGCCTCATAAACCCTATTATAGCCTAACAGAGCCCCATTATAACCACATAGAGCCCCATTATAGCCTCACAGAGCCACATTATTGCCTCATAGAGCCCCATTATTACCTCGTAGAGCCCCGTTATAGCCTCATAGAGCCCCATTATAACCCCATAGACGCCATTATAGCCTCGTAGACCTCATTAGAGCGTCATAGAGCCCCATTATTGCCTAATAGAGCCCCGTTATTACCTCATAGAGCCCCATTATTGCCTCATATACCCCATTATAGCCTCATAGAGCCCCTTTACTGCATCATAGAGCCCCATTATTGCCTCATAGAGCCCCATTATTTACTCGTAGAGTCCCATTATTGCCACATAGAGCCCCAGAATAGCCTCATAGACCCCATTATAGCCTCATAGAGTCCCATTGTTGCTATATAGAGCCCCATTATTCCCTCATAGAGCCCTATTACTGCCTCATAGAGGCCAATTATAACCCCATAGAGCCCCATTATAGCCTCATAGACCTCCTGATAGCCATCATTGAGCCCCAGCATTGCGTCATAGAGTCCTGTTATTGCCTCATAGAGCCCCATTATTACCTCGTACAGCCCCATTATTGGTTTATAGAGCCCCATTATTGCTTCATAGAGTTCCATTATTGCATCAAAGAGCCCCATTATTGCCTCGTCAACCCTATTATAGCCTCATAGACCCCAGCATAGCCTCCTAGAGCCCCAGCATAGCCTCATAGAGCCCCATTATTGCCTCATAGAGCCCCATTATTGCATCATAGCGCCCCATTCTTACCTCATAGAGCCCCATTATTGCATTATAGAGCCCCAGTACTGACTCACAGAGCCCCAGTATTGCCTCATAGAGCCCGATTATTTCCTCAGAGAGCCCCATTATTGCCTAATAGTGCGCCATTATTACCTCGTAGAGCCCCAGTATTGTGTTTTGGAGCACCATTATTGGCTCATAGAGCCACATTATTGCATCATAGAGACCCTTTATAACCACATAGAGCCCCCTTATTGCCTCATAGACTTCATTATAGCCTATTAGAGCCCCATTATAACCTCATAGAGCCCCATTATAGCCTCATAGAGCCACATTATTGCATCATAGAGACCCTTTATAACCACATAGAGCCCCATTATTGCCTCATAGACTTCATTATAGCCTCCTAGAGCCCCATTGTTGCGACATAGAGCCCCATTATTGCCTCATAGAGCCCCATTATTGCGTCATAGAACCCCCATTAGTGCATCATAGAGCCAAATTATTTCCCCATAGAGCCTACTATTTCCTCATAGAGCCCCATTATTGCGTCCTAGAGCCCATTATTGCCTCATAAACCCTATTATAGCCTAACAGAGCCCCATTATAACCTCATAGAGCCTCATTATTGCATCAGAGCCCCATTATTGCCTCATAAAGCACCATGATTGCAACATAGAGCCCCATTATTTACTCGTAGAGCCCCATTATTGCTCCATAGAGCCCCAGAATAGCCTCATAGACCCCATTATAGCCTCATAGAGTCCCATTGTTGCTATATAGAGCCCCATTATTCCCTCATAGAGCCCTATTACTGCCTCATAGAGGCCAATTATAACCCCATAGAGCCCCATTAGAGCCTCATAGACCTCATTATAGCCATCATTGAGCCCCAGCATTGAGTCATAGAGCCCTGTTATTGCCTCATAGAGCCCCATTATTACCTCGTAGAGCCCCAGTATTGCGTTATAGAGCCCCATTATTGCTTCATAGTGTTCCATTATTGCATCACAGAGCCCCATTATTGCCTCATAAATCCTATTATAGCCTCATAGACCCCAGCATAGCCTCAGAGAGCCCCAGCATAGCCTCATAGAGCCCCATTATTGCCTCATAGAGCCCCATTATTGCCTCATAGAGCCCCATTATTGCCTCATAGAGCCCCATTATTGCATTATAGAGCCCCAGTACTGACTCACAGAGCCCCAGTATTGCCTCATAGAGCCCCATTATTGCATTATAGAGCCCCAGTACTGACTCACAGAGCCCCAGTATTGCCTCATAGAGCCCCATTATTTCCTCAGAGAGCCCCATTATTGCCTAATAGAGCCCCATTATTACCTCGTAGAGCCCCAGTATTGCGTTTTAGAGCCCCATTATTGGCTCATAGAGCCACATTATTGCATCATAGAGACCCTTTATAACCACATAGAGCCCCCTTGTTGCCTCATAAACTTCATTATAGCCTAATAGAGCCCCATTGTTGCGACATAGAGCCCCATTATTGCCTCATAGAGCCCCATTATTGCGTCATAGAACCCCCTTTAGTGCATCATAGAGCCAAATTATTTCCCCATAGCGCCTACTATTGCCTAATAGAGCCCCATTATTGTGTCATAGAGCCCATTATTGCCTCATAAGCCCTATTATAGCCTAACAGAGCCCCATTATTGCCTCGTAGAGCCCCGTTATAGCCTCATAGAGCCCCATTAGATACTCATAGACGCCATTATAGCCTCGTAGACCTCATTAGAGCGTCATAGAGCCCCATTATTGCCTCATTGAGCCCCGTTATTGCCTCATATACCCCATTATATCCTCATAGAGCCCCATTATTGCCTCATATACCCCATTATATCCTCATAGAGCCCCATTATTGCGTCATAGAGCCCCTTTATAACCACATGGGGCCCCACTATTGCCTCATAGAGCCCCAGTATTCCCTCATAGAGCTCCATTATTACCTCTTAGAGCCCCGTTATTGCCTCATAGAGCCCCAGTATTGCCTCATAGAGCCCCATTATTGCGTCATAGAGCCCCTTTATAACGACATACAACCCCATTATTGCCTCATAGAGCCTCATTATTGCCTCGTAGAGCTCCATTATTGCCTCATAGAGCTCCATTATTGCATCATAGACCCCATTATAGCCTCGTGGAGCCGCATTATTGCTTCATAGAGCCGCATTATTGCTTCATAGAGCCCCATTATTGCCTCATAAACCCTATTATAGCCTAACACATCCCCGTTATAACCTCATAGAGGCCCATTATAGCCTCAAATACATCATTATAGCCTCATAGAGCCGCATTATTGCCTCATAGAGCTCCATTATTGCATCATACAGGCCCATTATAACCTCATAGAGCCTCCTTATTGCATCAGAGCCCCATTATTGCCTCATTGAGCCCCATTATTGCATCATAGAGCTTAATTCTTACCTCATAGAGCACCATGACTGCAACATACAAACCCCTTATTTACTCGTAGAGTCCCATTATTGCTCAGAGCCCCAGAATAGCCTCTTAGACCCCATTATAGCCTCATAGAGTCCCATTGTTGCTATATAGACCCCCATTATTCCCTCGTAGAGCCCTATTACAGCGTCATAGAGGCCAATTATAACCCCAGAGAGCCCCATTATAGCCTCATGCGTTACCAGCAGGTCAAAGGAGGTGATCCTGCCCCTACTCTTCTGTCGTGAGACCTCACCTGGAGCATTGTGTGCAGTTCTGGTGTCCTCAACATAAAAAGGACATGGAACTGTTGGAACAAGTCCATAGGAGGGAAAGAGGATGATCAGGGTGTGAAGCACCTCCCGTATGAAGACAGGCTGAGGAAGCTGGGGCTGTTCAGTCTGGAGAAGAGAAGGCTGCGTGGAGACCTCATAGCAGCCTTGCAGTATCTGAAAGGGGGCTATGGGGATGCTGTGGAGGGACTCTTCATTAGGGACTGTAGTGGCAGTACAAGGGGTAACGGGTTAAAACTGAAACCGGGGAAGATTAGATTGGATCTAAGGAGGCAATTCATTCCTGTTAGGGTGGTGAGGCACTGGAATGGGTTGCCCAGTGAGGTTGTGAATGCTCCATCCCTGGCAGTGTTCAAGACCAGGTTGGACGAGGCCTTGGGTGATATGGTTTAGTGTGAGGTGTCCCTGCTCATGGCAGGGGGGTTGGAACTGGATGATCTTAAGGTCCTTTCCAACCCAAACCATTCTATGATTCTATGATTTTTCCATGACTCCACTATCACTCCTTATTGACTCGTCTATGACTACTCTATGACTCCTCTGACTACTCTATGACTCCTGTATGACTTCACTATGACACTTCTATGACTCTATGACTTTATGACTCCTCTCCAACTCCTCTATGACTCCTGTATGAATCCTCTTAGACTCCTCTATGACTCCTCTATGACAGTACGACTCCTCTATGACTCCTCTATGACTCCTCTCTGACTCCTCTATGACTCCTCTATGACTCCTCTATGACTCCTCTATGACTCCTCTGATACTCTATGACTCCTCTATGACTCCTCTATGACTCCTCTATGACTCTATGACTCCTCTATGACAGTATGACTCCTCTATGACTCCAGTATGACTCCTCTACGACTCCTCTATGACTCCTCTATGACTCCTCTATGACTCCTCGATGACTCCTACTCTATGACTCCTCTATGACTCCTTGATGACTCTATGACTCCTCTATGACTCCTCTATGACAGTATGACTCCTCTATGACTCCTCTATGACTCCCTTATGACTCCTCTATGACTCCTCTATGACAGTATGACTCCTCTATGACTCCTCTATGACAGTATGACTCCTCTATGACTCCTCTATGACAGTATGACTCCTCTATGACTCCTCTATGACAGTATGACTCCTCTATGACTCCTCTATGAGTATGACTCCTCTATGACTCCTCTATGACTCCTCTATGACTCCTCTATGACTCCTCTATGACTCCTCTATGACTCCTCTATGACTCCTCTATGACTCCTCTATGACAGTATGACTCCTCTATGACAGTATGACTCCTCTATGACTCCTCTATGACTCCTCTATGACAGTATGACTCCTCTATGACTCCTCTATGACTCCTCTATGACAGTATGACTCCTCTATGACTCCTCTATGACTAGTATGACTCCTCTATGACTCCTCTATGACAGTATGACTCCTCTATGACTCCTCTATGACACTATGACTCCTCTATGACTCCTCTATGACACTATGACT